>NC_088799.1:51026801-51314301 GCF_011386835.1 Chrysemys picta bellii | reverse complement strand
TCTCCAAAATATCTTAGACGCTTGCTGAAGAGTGGGACTTGAAATAATCCCATTTCAAAAGTGTTTCCAATATTTGCCACAGCCCTAATCAAGATTTGCCAAAGGAAATGAAGGGCCATAAGAAATTATGAAGAAAAAATAAACACTGATTCATTGGGAGTCTATTTTATAATTTAAAATAAAACATGGGAACTTCCTCAATTGCATATATCAGTACAACTCCATCAAAGTCAATGGAGCCCTGACAATTTACACCAGTTGAAGCTCTTCCCCCATATCTCTATTCTGATGGTGGTTCAGAAAACTTTGAAATCCTGGCCTGAGTGTGTATGTGAGATTTCTTTCTCCACTGGGAGGGCAAGAATACATATATGTAATTAAATACCAAAACTACATTCAAAGAGCATTAAGGTTACAAAGACAAGCAATCAGAAGTTTGGAATTATAGTTGCCTTTTCAGACTTAACTCTTCCCCTCATGCGTATGCATTGTGAGACAGTCTTTATGTGACTTTTTCCACAGGACCTGTACCTCACTAAGTGCACAGGATGGACTGTGCTCACGCAGTGAGCAGCCATTTTTTATACTCATTTTTCAAGGTGTGGCCCAAGGTCTTATTTACCTTACACTATTCAAACCCTGCTCTGAAAACAGAATGATTAACTTCCTCCTGGGCTTTTCTATGGTGTTCCTCACTATAGTGTTTCAGTACTTCACAAATACTAATTAATTCATCTTCATAACACCCCTGTGAGATAAGAAGGCATTATTAGACCCGTTTTACAGATGGGGAACTCAGGCACTCAGAAAGTACGATTAAAAAAAATCCACAAATTTTGATGCCCATTTTCAGACACTTAGTGCCTGATTTTTCAGAATACTTAGCAGTTTAGAGCACTTTATATATTCAAAGGGCAACTACCACTGACTTCAGCTGTGGCTATGAGTGCTCAGCTCTTCTGCAAATCAGACCAAAGGTCTCAAGTCAAGCACCGAGAATGAGGATCACACAGTTAGTGACCTGCTGTGAAAAGTTTGGTTCAGGGACTTGCCCAGCATTACACAGGAGCTCTGTGGCAGAGGCAGGGACATAATCCAGTTCTCCAGGGCAGCATTCAATTGCCTGAACCATGATAGCCTCCTTTCTCTTCCTGCCAGCCCCCCTCTCATTAACCACATGCCTTCCACCTTCTGCAACAAATGAGGCTGGGGTCCTACAGACAGCAGCCTCCTTTATTGTACATCCCTGATTCATCCTCAGAGCACAGCCCATCCCATGCACTGAATGCGGCAGGGATCCTGTGACAAAACCACTATATGATTATGTCATTAAAGATTGTATCATCATGCATATGCACAAAGGGGCTGAATTAAATTTACACAAGAAACCTTAATTCTGGCATCGCCTAACTTTTCAGTGCTTGACTTTGCAACTTAATGTCCTTTCAACTGAGTTTTTGCGTGTGTGGAATTTCCAAGGATTTTAAAAAAGCAAACTGAAAAACAGAACATCCATATAATGGCACCATACTGACACCCACATGGCTCATCCTCTTAACTTGATATCTTTTTTTTTAAGCAATTACAAGTTTGATTGGTGAAGGTAATAGTGCTGACATCATAGACTTAGACTTCTGTAAGGCGTTGGACTTGGCACCATACAAACTTCTGATTAAGAAACTAGAATGAAATAAAATTAATATGGCCCATATAACATGGGTGAAAAGCTGGCTAACAGGTCTCAAAATGTAATAGTAAATGGAACCATGATCGAGCAGATGTGTTTCCCGCAGGGGGCAGTTGCTGGCCCTACACTATTTAACATTTTTATCAGTGACCTGGAAGAAAACAAAGTCATCTCTGATAAAGTTTGCAGATAACACAAAAATTGGGGGAGTGGTAAATAGTGAGGACGGGTCATTGATACAGAATGATCTGTATCTCTTGGTAAACTGGACAGACACAAACAAACAATATGCTAAATGTCAATGTATACATCTAGGAACCAGTAACCTAGACCATAGTTACTGGATGGGGAACTCTATCCTGGGAAGCAGGAACTGTGAAAAAGATTTAGGGGTCTTGGCAAATAATTAACTAAACGTAAGCTCCTAAAGCAATGCTGTGGCCAAAAGCGTTATTGCAATCTGGAAGCATAAACAGGGGAATCTCGAGTAGGAGTAGACAGGTTATTTTATCCCTGTATTTGGCACTGGTGTGACCACTACTAGCATAGTGTGTTCAGTTCTGCTGGCCACAATTCCAGAAGGACGGTGATAAATTGGAGAGGGCTCAGAGAAGAGCCATGAGAATGATGAAAGGATTAGAAAACCTGCCTTAGAGTGACAGACTCAAAGATCTCAATGTATTTAGGTTAAGGGGTGACTTGATTACAGTCTATAAGTACCTACATGGGGAACAAGTAGTTAATAATGAGCTCTTCAATCTGTCAGGGCACGTCTTCACTACCCGCCGGATCAGCGGGTAGCAATCGATCTATTGGGGATCGACTTATCGCGTCTAGTGAAGACGCGATAAAATCGATCCCTGATCGCTCTGCAGTCGACTCCGGAAATCCACCGTGGCAAGAGGCAGCAGCGGAGTCGACGGCGGAGCCGCAGCGGTCGACTTGCCGCCGTCCTCACAGCCAGGTAAGTCAACCTAAAATACGCAACTTCAGCTACGCTATTCACGTAGCTGAAGTTGCATTTCTTAGGTCGACCCCCCCTCCCCTGTAGTGTAGACCTAGCCTCAGAGAAAAGCATAATACAACCCAGTAGCTGGAAGTTGAAGCTACACAATATCAGATGGAAAATAAGGCATACATTTTTAACAGTGAGAGTAAACGACAATTTTTGAATCAAGATGGGATGTTTTTCTAAAGGATCTGCTCTAGGAATTAGTTTGGGGAAGTTCTCTGGCCTGTGTTACACAGGAGATCAGACTAGATGATCACAGTGGCCCCTTCTGGACTTGGAATCGAAGAATCAGGAAGATTAGAACCTTTAGATCTACCACACTGATCTCTGCCCCTTAAGCTAATGGAGTAACTGAGATCAATAATAGGCTGTCATCGCCTATGTGAAACAGCACTATAGGGAGAAGAGACACACCCTTTGCCAGTGCGTGTGTTAGATGTACACTGACAGAAGAGTATTTTTGAGACTCGGGAATCTCAGATTCAATTCCAGGTTCTGGAGGAGAGAGTGCTCTAGCCACTGACCCTTCTGCCCCTGGACTCCCAAACCTGACCTTTTCTGTCCCTTTCCCCTTCAGTCTGTCCCTGCCCCAGTCTTGACTCTAGAGCTCTTGATCTCAGTCCCAGTCTCTTCCCCCTTGGGCTCCTCATCCCAACCTCATGCTACTTGTTCAGCCAAGCCCAATCCTCGCTCTGCTCCTCAGCCAATATCAGCCTCCTCCCATCCCCATTCCCAGTCTCAATCCTGAGGCTTCTTATCCTAGTCTCCCCCTTGGCTCCTTGTCCAGCCCGTCCCAGTCTCCCCCAAACCCTTTGACTCCTCATCCAATCTCAATCTTCCCCCTCACTGACTCCATGTCTCCCCTAGCTCCTTGTCTGCTTCCCAGCCCCAGTCTGCTTGTCCAGTCTGTCCTAGAATCCCCCACCAGCTCCTTATTCCAATCTACTCCCTCCATCTCTATAAGTCTTATAAGAACATAAGAATGGCCATACTGGGTCAGACCAAAGGTCCATCAAGCCCACTATCCTGTCCTCTGACAGTGGCCAATGGCAGGTGCCCCAAAGGGAATGAACAGACAGGTTATCATCAAGTGATCCATAACCTGTCACCCAACCCCAGCTTCTGGCAAACAGAGGCTAGGGACACCATTCCTGCACATCCTGGCTAATAGCCATTGATGGACCTATCTTCCATGAATCTATCTTTTGAACCCTGCTATAGTATTGGTCTTCACAACACCCTCTGGCAAGGATTCCAGAGGTTGACAGTGCATTGCGTGAAAAAAAACTTTCTCATGTTTGTTTTAAACCCGCTACCTATTAATTTCATTTGGTGGCCCCTTGTTCTTGTATTTGGAGCAGGGCCGCCCAGAGGATTCAGGGGGCCTGGGGCAAAGCGGGGGAGCGGACATACTCACCGGGCGGCGCTCCGAGTCTGCAGCGGCAGCGGCGGCAGGTCCTTCAGTCGCTCCACGTCTTCGGCAGCACTGAAGGACCTGCCGCCAAAATGCCGCTGAAGACCCGGAGCGACTGAAGGGCCCCCCGCTGCCGAAATGCCGCCGAAGACCCGGACCGCCACTGGGTAAGTAAAAAGGCATCTCTAGCCAGGAAAGGGATTCTCGGCCAGGGCTCGCAGGGCCCCTTTGGGGCCCGGGTCCTGGGGCAAATTGCCCCACTTGCCCCCCCCCCCCCCCCCCGCGGGAGGCCCTGATTTCATGAAGGAGTAAATAACACTTCCTTATTTACTTTCTCTATACCACTCATGATTTTATAAACCTCTATCATATCCCCCCTTAGTCGCCTCTTTTCCAAGCTGAAAAGTCCGAGTCTTATTAATCTCTCCTCTAATGGAAGCCATTCTATACCCCTAATCATTTTTGTTGCCCTTTTCTGAACCTTTTCCAGTTCCAATATAGCTTTTTTGAGATGGGGAGACCACATCTGCATGCAGTATTCAAGGTGTGGGCGTACCATGGATTTATATAGAGGTAATATGATATTTTCTGTCTTATTATCTATCCCTTTCTTGATGATTCCCAACATTCTGTTCGCCTTTTTGGCTGCCGCTGCACATAGTTTTCAGAGAACTATCCACAATAACTCTAAGATCTCTTTCTTGAGTGGTAACTGCTCATTTAGACCTCATCATTGTATATGTATAGTTGGGATTACGTTTTCCAATGTGCATTATTTTGCATTTATCAACCTTGAATTTCAACTGTCATTTTGTTGCCCAGTCACCCAGTTTTGTGAGATCCTTTTGTAGCTCTTTGCAGTCTGCCTGGGACTTAACTATCTTGAGTAATTTTGTATCATCTGCAAACTTTGCCACCTCACTGTTTACCCCTTTTTCCAGATCATTTATGACTATGTTAAATAGGACTGGGCGCAGTACAGATCCCTGGGGGACACCACTATTTACCTCTCTCCATTCTTTTATTCCTACCCTTTGTTTCCTATCTTTTAACCGGTTACCAATCCATGAAAGAACCTTCCCTCTTATCCCATGACTGCTTATTTTGCTTAAGAGTCTTTGGTGAGGGACTTTGTCAAAGGCTTTCTGAAAATCTAAATACACTATATCCACTGGCTCTCCTTTGTCCGCATGCTTGTTGACCCACTCAAAGAATTCTAGTAGATTGGTGAGGTATGATTTCCCTTTACAAAAACCATGTTGACTATTTCCCAACAAATTATGTTCATCTATGTGTCTGACAATTTTGTTCTTTACGATAGTTTCAACCAATTTGCCCAGTACTGAAGTGAGGCTTACTGGCCTATAGTTGCCAGGGTCACCCCTGCAGCCCATTTTAAAAATTGGCATCAGATTAGCTATCCTCCAGTCATTTGGTACAGAAGCTGTTTTAAATGATAGGTTACAGATGACAGTTAGTAGTCCTGCAATTTCACATTTGAGTTCCTTCAGAACTCTTGGGTGAATACCATTAGGTCCTGGAGACTTATTACTGTTTAGTTTATCAATTTGTTCCAACACATAGAATCATAGAATATCAGGGTTGGAAAGGACCTCAGGAGATCATCTAGTCCAACCCCCTGCTCAAAGCAGGACCAATTCCCAGACAGATTTTTGCCCCAGATCCCTCAATGGCCCTCTCAAGGATTGAATTCACAACCCTGGGTTTAGCAGGCCAATGCTCAAACCACTGAGCTATCCCTCCCCCCTCTAATAACACCTCCTCTAATGACACCTCAGTTTGGGACAGTTCCTCAGATCTGTCACCCAAAAAGAATGGCTCAGGTTTGGGAATCTCTATTGAGCATATGTGAACTGAGATTTTTCAAAGCCTTATAACTTGACCAAAATTGGGGCTGGAGGTATGTGAATAGTGAATGGCACATCTCTGACACCAGTGCAATCTCCCTGCCAAATTTCAAGCCCTGCTCCAAGCATGGAGGCATTAGACCTTCTCAATGAAACATTTGTAAGAATTTTTTTAACTTGGTTAAAAGAACATATTTTCCCCTAATATCATTCTTCTAAATAGCTATGCCATTTTTGCTGAAAATTTCCCAGAAATTCATGCTGAGACCGATGCCTGGCATGGAAAATTCCAGCCCAAACAGTTCAATTTTGGCAAAGTTATAGCAACTGAAAACAGGGTCTTAAAATGGGAAGCCTCAGGCAATCTTAACTATACTGTTGCTGCAAGCTCCGCCTACAATTATAGCTTAGATTCTGAAGCATCTACGGGATAACAAACATATTGACAGTGACGGTATTTGTCAATGCTAATCACAACAAAATCAGAAACTCTTATGACCAGCTGGGTCAGATTTTGGACCAATCCAGAACTGCACTCAGAGTAGCTCAGGAGAGGGGGGAATGCAAATGTGACTGTAACCTACCTTTATGCCTCCTACCATCAATCCCAGGCCATCGGTCCTACTGCTGAGTTGGCCTCCTAATGCAACCTAGAGCTGCTCTAAATATTCCTGTCTGCCCATGATCCCCAGGGGACATTACAGTTCCCAGTGATTGACAGAGGGTAGGAGCACTCGAGCCATGCCCCTGCCCCTGGGCCACATCCCACATATTGAAGACTGAGGAGGCTCTATGCACCCTGGAAATTCTTCTTGCACAAGCTGGCTCTCCAGCTGCTATGGGCTGCCCCAGTGGTGCAAAGCAACTGTAGTGGAAGGGAGGAAAATCAACTCAATACAAAATTCAAAAGTCACCTCCACCACAGGTTTTGCTGCTGTCTGGGCGTGAGTCAGCTGTGCTCTCTCTAAGGGTACGTCTACAGTACTAAATTAATTCAAAGTTATTTTATTCGAATTTCCAGAATCAAGTTTATACATTCGATGTTATGTGTCCCCATTAAAGCGCGTGAATTTGGTGGAGTGCGTCCACAGTACCAAGGCTAGCATCGAATGTCGGAGCGGTGCACTGGGGTAGCTATCCCACAGTTCCCACAGTCTCTGCCACCCATTGGAATTGTGGGTTAAGCTCCCAGTGCATGATGGCGCAAAAACATCCTCGCGGGTTTTTCTGGGTGTGTGCTGTCACTCGCTCCTCCCTCCATAAAAGCTACGGCAGATGCCATGCTGCCAGCAGACGGTGCAGCACGGTGCACCGCCTGTCTCCTGGTTTTTTCCTTCGAATGTCCTCAGCCATCGTGAACAGAGCTGCACAGCTTCCGCCACTTTCTCCAGATTGTGCTGGGCTCCCGTGGAAGTTACAGAAGGCAACAATTCCCTGCCATTTCTTGGCCATCATGAACAGAGCCGCACAGCTTCCGCCACAAACTCTGCTCACATTTCTGCCACAAACTCTGCTCTCGCCGCTTTTTCCATGTTGTCGGTCCTGAGCTCCCATGGAAGCTACAGAAGGCAACAATTCCCTGCTGTTTCTCGCCCATTGTGAACAGAGCTGCACAGACAATCTGGAGAAAGTGGTGGAAGCTGTCCTGGGCTCCCGTGGAAGCTACAGAAGACAACCATTTACCGCCTTTTATCGGCCATTTTGAACCGAACAGCTCATTTCGTGCCCTTTTTCAAGGATTACCCATGCAGGCGCCATTGCGCAGCAAACATGGAGCCCGCTCAGATCTCTGCTGCAGTTTTGACCATTGTAAATACCTCGCGCATTATCCAGCAGTATGTTCAGTACCTGCAAAACCGGGCGAGGAAGCGATGACAGTGCAATTACTATACTGATGAGGACATGGACACAGACGTTCCTAGATGCACGGCATGTGGCGATTGGGAGATCATGGTGGCATTGGGCCAGGTTCATGCCGTGGAATGCCGATTTTGGGCCCGGGAAACAAGCACAGACTGGTGGGATCGCATAGTGTTGCAGGTCTGGGATGATTCCCAGTGGCTGCGAAACTTTCGTATGCGTAGGGCCACTTTCATGGAACTTTGTGACTTGCTGTCCCCTGCCCAGAAGCACAAAGACACCAAAATGAGAGCAGTCCTCACTGTTGAGAAGCGAGTGGCCATAGCACTGTGGAAGCTTGCAATGCCCAACAGCTATCAGTCCATCAGGAATCAGTATGGAGTGGGCAAATCTACTGCTGTGCTGCAAGTAGCCAACGCAATCATTGACCAGCTGCTATCAAGGGTAGTGACTTTGGGAAATGTGCAGACCACTGTGGATGGCTTCAATGTGCATCTTGGCTCCGGCACACCATGGTGGCCAGTACATAAACCGCAAGGGGTACTTTTCCATGGTGCTGCAAGCACTGGTGGATCACAAGGGACGTTTCACCGACATCAATGTGGGATGGCCGGGAACCGTGCATGACGCTCGCATCTTCAGGAACTCTGCTCTGTTTGAACAGCTCCAGGAAGGGACTTACTTCCCAGACCAGAAAATTACACTTGGGGATGTTGAAATGCCTATAGTTATCCTCGGGACCCAGCCTACCCCTTAATGCCATGGCTCATGAAGCCGTACACAGGCACTCTGGACAGTAGTAAGGAGCAGTTCACCTATAGGCTGAGCAAGTGCAGAATGGTGGTAGAATGTGCTTTTGGATGTTTGAAAGGGCGCTGGCGCAGATTACTGACTCGGTTAGATCTCAGTACAACCAATATTCCAATTGTAATTGCTGCTTGTTGTGTGCTCCACAATGTCTGTGAGAGTAAGGGGGAGACTTTTATGGCGGGGTGGGAGGTTGAGGCAACTTGCCTGGCTGCCAATTTCACACAGCCAGACAACAGAGTGATTAGAAGAGCGCAGCAGGGTGCGCTGCGCATCAGAGAAGTTTTGAAAGCCAGTTTCATGACTGGCCAGGGTACAGTGTGACAGTTGTGTTTATTTGTTTCTCTTGAAGTTACCCACACCCTCTATATATATGAAAGGAAATAAAGTCAAAATTGTTTAAAAACTGTTCTTTATTATTTGATGCACAACACATTGAGAGAAATTAGAAGGTAGACTTTGGGGGGGGGTTGGGTTAGGGGGGTGGAGAAGGGAAGGACAAGTCCAGAAACCAAATCAAAAGTTCGCATATGCCAGCTTTCTGGTGCTTGGGCGATCCTCTGGGGTTGAGTGTGTGGGTCCCCGTAGCCTCCCCCTCATGTTCTTGGGCGTCTGGGTGAGGAGGCTATGGAACTTGGGGAGGAGGGGGTTTGATTATACAGGGGCTGCAGCGGAAGTCTGTGGTCTTGCTGCCTTTCCCGCATTAGATCCACCATACAGCGGAGCATGTCAGTTTGCTCCCCCATGAGCTTGACCATAGCGTCCTGCCTGCTCTCATCTCGCGCCTCCCTCCTCTCTTCGTGTTCCTGTAATGCTTTACGGGACTCCGCAATTGTTTGCCTCCATGCATTCAGCTGGGCCCTATCAGTGTGGGAGGACTGCATGAGCTCGGCGAACATGTCATCCCGAGTTCGTTTTTTCTGCCTTCTAATCTGGACCAGCCTCTGGGATGGAATTAGGGTGACCAGATGTTCCGATTTTATAGGGACAGTCCTGATATTTGGGGCTTTTTCTTATATAGGCTCCTATTACCCCCCACCTCCCATCCCGATTTTTCACACTTGCTGTCTGGTCACCCTAGATGGAATAGATAGGGGCCACGTTGAAACATTTGCACCTGCAGGAGGAGAAAAAGGGAGGGTAGTATTTTAAAAAATACATTGCAGAGAACAAAGGGGGTACTTTGGTATGAGTAAGCCGTCACACACGGCCAGGCAACAGAATTCATCTTGCAGGCAGACCCTAGGGGCACGCGGGGTTCTGCTTCTTCTACATTCATTTCAATACTTTCAAACTGCTGGGCCCCCTTTCCCACAGCAAGCAATGCCTGGTGGGTTTGCCATATAAAAGGAGGGCCTGCGGGCTCTCTGGGATGATCACTGCACACAACAACTCTTCCCCCCTTTGCCCCCCACCGCGTGGCTCCTATCAGGCTCAGAGCAGGGATGAGCTGAGCCATATATTCTAAACGTGAACAACCCAGCACAGTTGGGTTCCCCCCGCCCCCCACCGCATGGCTCCGATCAGGCTCTCACTCACCAGAAGTATCTTCTCCAGGGTCACGGAACAGGAGCCCGCCTTGGGAGTGAGGAGAGGCTATTGGATCCAGCATTAATATTAGTTCCTGGCTAGGGGGGAAAACGGATTCCCCACTTGCCGCCTGTGCATGGTCCTCCTCCTCCTCTTCATCCTCCAATGTCTCTTCCTCCTTGCTCCGTGCAACTCCCCCCTTGCAGGTGTCCATGGACAGTGGTGGGGTAGTGGTGGCATCACCCCCCATAATTGCATGGAGCTCACGGTAAAAGCAGAATGTATGGGGCTGTGACCCAGAGCGCCCGTTTGCTTCTCTGACTTTTTGGTATGCTTGCCTGAGCTCCTTGATTTTTGTACGACACTGCTCTGTGTCCCTGGAGTAACCTCTTTCCGTCATGGCCCTGGAGACTTTAGCGTAGGTATTTGCGTTCCTTTTTTTGGAACATATTTCTGCCATAACAGACTCATCTCCCCAGCATGTGATGAGATCCAGTACCTCCCGTTCAGACCAGGCTGGAGCTTGTCTGCGAATCCGGGATTGCGTGATCTCCTGTGATGGTGGACTCTGCATGGTCGCCTGTGATGGTGGACTGTACTGATGGTCACCTGTGCTGCTGGTGACCAAACAGGAAATTAAATTCAAAAGTTCCTGGGGCTTTTCCTGCCCACCTGGCTAGTGCATTGGAGTTGAGGGTGTTGACCAGAGAGGTCACAAGGGAGCATTCTGGGATAGCTCCTGGAGGCCAATAACATCGAATTGCGTCCACAATACCTTTAACCTGGGATTGTGATCTCAATTTAAGCACTACTCCACTTGCCAAGGCGGAGTACAGAAATCAAATTAAAGAGCCCTTTAAATCGAAAAAAAACGTTTGGTCATGTGGACGGAATCATTTTTTTTTTTCGAAATAACTCTGCTAATTGCGAAATAACAGGCTCGTGTAGACCAGGCCTAAGTGGCTCTGGCAAATCCTCAGCTTTAAATGAGTCTGAAGCTGCTTCTGCCTCGCTCCTCAAGGCTTTTTAGAATGCCGGGTTCCTTCAGCTTCACAGCAAACCTTTGGTGTGCCAGACAGTGAAAGCAGACTCCACTCACTTCGGTGGGCTTCTATTCAGGCCTTATCTGAGCCTTCACTAGCCTCCCCATTCAGCCCATCTCCAGCTCTAGGTCTTCAGCACTCACGCTTGCATTCATCGCATCATTCCAGGGGGCGCTGGATTTTGCCCTTAATGCATTTGTATCAATTGTTGAAATGTTCACTGCTGGGCATTGGGAGAAAAGAAAAGGGAAATATTTATCCCAATACGGATCTGCAGCTGTACTGATAAGCTGATGGCAGGGAATGGTTAGTGAGAACCCAGGGGAGATGGGTAGGTGACAGTTATAATGTTCCAGTGGAGGCTCCAGGGACATTCCCCTTCCTTAGACATAGGAAACTCCATTAGAACTTCTAGTCTCTCAAACCCATGGAACTTCTTAGGGGTGCCCACTGTACATTTTTCATGTGGCCAACATGTGCGTGGAGGGGACTGTTTTTTCTACATATAATAGACTTGCGGGAATAATACATAACAAATACTTACCTGACAGTACATTTCACCTCTTTTTCCAATACCCAACTGAGTCAATGGAAGGACTCCCCTTGATTTCAGTAGCTGCTGGATCAAGCCTCAGTTGCAAATAGCTCATTGTGTTTTTTTCTCAAATGAATTATTTCTTCAAAATTATTCCATCCAGTTTTTCCTGAATTTCATTTACTCAGTTGTTTGGTCTATGAAATTGAACTCTATTCCTTACCCTGTGACTATTCCTTACCTTGTGATTCTGTTCTCTCATTAAATTGGTGTAACCCTCACAATCCGGTTTTAAATTCTGTCTCGGTGGGCCTGGAACATCCAAGCTGCAACATTTTGTGCATTTAAAACTTGATCATCCAAAATTTAGTGGACAGTGAAAATAAAAGAGGTGTGATCACAGCCAAAACAAGTTCCATTAAAAAATGGAATGAATATCTGCAACATTTATTTCGCAGTATACCCTGCCTCTTAATGCATTGAAGGTACAGTAGAAAATTGCTGTAACATTACGGACGGACAGATCAGTTTAAGCAAATGAAACCACGGCCCAGTGCTTTGCCCATTTCCTGAAACAAATGTAAACTTATATTGAAGATTGGGAGCCCATCAAACGTGGCAGCCTCTCTTCAGGACCCATTATTGCTCCTTTCAGTTTCCTGGCACCCCATCTTACGAAGTGCATACACCATGTCCAGCATAATGAGGCCCTAACATGACTGGCTCGCTGGACACTACCCTAATGTGCACAAATATTGAGCGAATTTTAGCAGGAAAGAGTTAAGCTGATCCAGCCCAGATACGTGACCCAAAGAAGAAAGGGTAAAATATGACCTAAGCCTGTGGTTCCCAATCTTTTCTGGAGTGCAACCCCATGTTACCACAGAACAGTTCTCAGGATGCCCCCTGCCATGTAGTCGTAACAAAAGGAAGAGTGGTCATGACCTCTCTGGGACCTGATCAAAACCTGCAGGTGAAGACCCCTCCTAAAACACTTCACTAATCGAGAAATTGGCCTAGGTCTGCCCCAAACCCAACCTGCCTTCCCCTGGCATCACAACCTGAGCAACTCAACCACTGCCTCCCCTTTACAGACACTGGGCACCTGGGTTGGCTTGTTAAAGAAAAGAGCAATTCAGACCAGCCAGGAGAGAAAATAAAATAAAATGTTTTAACCCTTCCTGGTGCAGGGAAAGGAACCACACAGCCACGATGGGCAAAAGTTACCATCATAAACTCAAAGGGCCTGATCCAGCTGTGAGCCCTCTCTCCAGAGCTTCCAAGGCTGGACTAATCTCCTGAGGTTTCCTGTTATATTACTGCTTCCTCAAGTTCTGGAAGAGTCCCAAAATCAAGCAATGCCCAAAGCGCTTCGAGATGCACAAAGTAAACATAGGGGGGGGGAAGAGAGAGGGGGTTCTCTAACTGCTTCCCTTACAACACACCTAGATGCCATTTGTAATGATAGCAGGGAAACAATTTTCAGACAGATGCATGATTTTCAAGTTACTGGTGTCATTATTGCTCTCGGTGGTGAGAACATCAACTCTCCTTGATTCTGCAATATGTAAAGTTAAGTCAACGTGCTCAGCAACTATGGAGATCTGCCATTGAAGGCAGTGCTGTTACATTGGCAGGGCTAGATCCCAGGGACTCCAATATTAGTGTTCCTCTTGAGCTGTTTATGTAACCCACTGATGAGTGTATGTCACAGGTCCCCCTCTCCTTCATAGATTCCAAGGCCAGAAGGCACCACTGTGAAGAGCCAGGGGTTGAGCAGTGAGCACCTCCCGGCACATTGGAAAGTTAACGCCTGTAGCTCCAGCCCCAGAGTCAGTGCCTATACAAGGGCTGCATATTAACTTCTGAAGTTAACCTCTGGAGCCACAGGTTGGCCACCCCTGGTGTAGATGTTCCCATTCAGGCTGGAACACAGGCTCTTAAACCTTCGCGCCTTGATTGGTCTCAAAGCCCAGACTCCAGCCAAATGGGAGCGTCCACACTGTTATTTTTAGCTCTGTTGCAAGCCCCATGAGCCCAAATCTGTTGACCCAGGCTCTAAGACTTGCTACCATGGGTTCTGCTGAGGAGCCTGCGCGCACACACATAATCACATGGATCTGAAAATATGTTCAGAGTGACCTAGACAAATTGGAAGATTGGGCCAAAAGAAATCTGATGAGGTTCAACAAGGACAAGTGCAAAATCCTGCACTTAAGACGGAAGAATCCCATGCACCACTACAGGCTGGGGACCGACTGGCTAAGCAGCAGTTCTGCGGAAAAGGACCTGGAGATTATAGTGGATGAGAAGCTGGATATGAGTCAGCAGTGTTCCCTGGTTGCCAAGAAGGCTAACGGCATATTGGGCTGCATTAGTAGGAGCATTGCCAGCAGATCGAGGGAAGTGATTATTCCCCTCTATTCGGCACTAGTGAGGCCACATCTGGAGTACTGCATCCAGTTTTGGGGCTCCTACTACAGAAAGGATGTGGACAAATTGGAGAGAGTCCAGCAGAGGGCAACAAAAATGATTAGGGGGCTGGGGAACGTGACTTTTGAGGAGAGGCTGAGGAAACTGGGCTTGTTTAGTCTGCAAAAGAGAAGAGTGAGGGGGGATTTGATAGCAGCCTTCAACCACCTGAAGAGGTGTTTCAAAGAGGATGGAGCTCCACTGTTCTCAGTGGTGGCAGATGACAGAACAAGGCGCAATGGTCTCAAGTTGCAGTGGGGGAGATCTAGGTTGGATATTAGGAAATACTATTTCACTAGGAGGGTGGTGAAGCACTGGAATGGGTTACCTAGGGAGGTGGTGGAATCTCCATCCCTAGAGGTTTTTAAGGCCCGGCTTGACAAAGCCCTGGCTGGGATGATTTATTTGGGGATGGTTCTGCTTTGAGCAGGGGGTTGGACTAGATGACCTCCTGAGGTCTTTTCCAACCCTAATCTTCTATGATTCTATGACTCACATGCTCACTGCAACTTCAAGTTTTCACCCCATAAAATACATTCTGAGACCACAAGTTATATGGCATCCTCTAGGAAACTTGAACTCGTAATTAATCTACTGCAAGTGTCCTAGACCCAACAACTCCACATTGCCTCTGTCCAGCAGAGCCAAAAAAGCAGCCATCGATCCATACCTCCATCACTGCAGTCTCTGGGACAGCTCAGGGCACAGTGGCAAAGGAGGCTCTAGCATACGACATATTGAACTATGCACTCTTTCCAGCTGAGCAACCAGGAATAGCACATTTCCGCTCAGTAGCCTCCATGGTAGCAGAGTGGAGCAGGGGCCTGACTGCCAAACACTCACTGGACTATTGAAATAGAGTCTTTTACGATTATGCCATCTGAAAAATGACAACGGAATAACTGCCCGTAAAGAAATCGCTCCAGCAGCATGTACTCAGCACAGATGGGAACTTCCTGCCATAACCAACTGTGGCTGTGTAAACATAGACACCAGGGTCGCCAACAGGGAATTGAACTTGGGACCATCAGTGCCAAAAAGCAACTAGACCCCGCCCATTGAGAGAAAAGAGAAGAGCTCCTTCAGCCAGCCTATAGCAGTAGTTATTGGAGGAGCCACGAGAGAGGCCCATGATCACATGCCTTCCGCTCCCTGTTAGACATGTTCATCCTGAGCATCTGAGGTCAAGAGGAGTCAGGTCCCATCTGACATGTCATTTTATAACAGACTCTGCCCATACACATGAAGACACCAGAGTTGTCAGTGGGGAGTGAATCTAGGACCTTCCGATCCAAATGCACAAGAGCCCACCACTATTTGAGTTCAAGGAAAGCTCTTTGAGCTGCCTTTTCTGCTAGGCCCAGGCACAGAGGCAGGGGGCTCCCTCATGCTGAATACCCACAACACAAGTAGCAGAGAGCTGGCGGGGAGCAACTTCCAAGGGATCAGAGCATCCTCTCCTGTGCATGCGGGCAGCAAATGAGTGGAGCCTTGTCTCTGTACTCAAACCACAGCACAGCAGGCCATGCTAATGTACTGGGGGAAGTGGTACAGGGTAATTGTCCCCCGCAGCAGGGGGAGGCTGGGAAGCAGATTGTGATTCCCTGGGGCATAATCTGGGTCCAGATCTGTTCCTGGAACAGACCAGCTATGCACTGCCCCATACACAGAGTTTGTGGAAAAGCCATAAGTGAGCCCATAATCTCAAGTGTCCTAGTGTCTTGTAATTTGTATGGTGACCAAGTACATACCAGACGGGGCCTTCTATCCCAAGAAGAATCATTTTACAAACAAACCCACATGGCAATACTGTCTTGGTATGAAATTTCAACTCCCATCTCTATGTTAAGTTAAAAAAATACCTGTAGTTAAGGTTCAGAAAGTATCAGTAATTTATTGGGGAAAATAAACTAGAAAAGGCTGTTGTAATTCAAGAGGAAAGCCCCAGCCTGTAGAAAGCAAGGACATTCCGTGATTATTTTTCTTAAAAACTAAGGACAAGATCTTCATCTGGTGTAAATCATCCAAAAATGGAAAACAATTTTGCAAAAAATTTTGACACATCAAAGTTGTTTCCAGTTTGCAGGGTTTGAAATTGAACAATTTTTTTATATTTTTGACATTTTTCATAAAATATTGTTTGGGGGAAAGTTTGAAAAAATTCAAAATTTGGAAAGTTAAAACTGTTGAATTTTCATTTTCTCCATTTTCTCCCACTTCTCCCTTTTTTCCTACTAGTCACTGTGTGCAATATGAGTGGTAGCCAGAGGTTCCTTACACACACATTATCTTTGTTTCCTAGTTACTTTTGCCCCCCTAACTTTTCTGAAGTTCAGAATGTCCATGTAGCTTCACTGGAGGTGAACCAATTTACAGCAGCTGGGCTCTAAACTACCTGTCCCACCTTGTATTTAGCTGTGACACTCTGAGTACCTTTCCCAGACTTGAAGAAGCTCTCGAAAGCTTGTCTCCCTCACCAACAGAAGTTGGTCCAGTAAAAGGTATTACCTCACCCAGCTTGTGCATCAGAAACTGATATTCATAATAAAATGAGTGTCACAGAGTCACCGGGCGATGCTCTGGAACTACTCCATATGAAGCCAGTCAGGACTCTGGGGGAGCATGCCTACTCTCTCTGAGCATACTGTTGCCAGGGCAAGAAGCTTACACAGCTTCGACCTTCCTGGATCTGACCTCGGAGCATTCAGTATCCCCTTCCACACCGAGCGCTTCCCGCAGTGAGTCCACCTGGGCAGGGCTCCTGGGGAAGCCAAAGGGCCCTGCATCCCAATGCTGCAGTCAGACATGACTCTCAGCCAGCCAATAAAACAGAAGGTTTATTAATCGACAGGAATACAGCGTAGACCAGAACTTGTTAGCACAGAAATCAGTGACTTTCAGCTAAGTCCATTTTGGAGATGGATGGGCCAGATGCCCTGGGCTCCCGCTCTTCCAGTGCCCCAAAGCAGACTGCCAGCTTCCAGCGACCTGACCTCAGACACCCCATTGCTCCTCCTCCTTGTCTTTGTCTCGCTTCCGGGCAAAGAGTCACCTGGTCGTCACCTGTTTGCATCCCCCTCCTAGGTCTCAGGTTACGAAGGGCACTGGTCATAGTATATGTGCAGGCAGCTGGAGCAGCCTCACCTACCCCAGAGGTCTCAGCCAAAGTCACACACCCCTATTCCTACCACCGAGGTGGTGGTGCAGCACACGGGGAAACTGAGGCACACACAGTATTCATGCAAAACCGTAAAACTCACATAGGCTCAACAGTAAGACTCAGATACAACATAATAAGGGGAAATCCCCACTTTGTCACACTTCCCCTGAACAATCTTATTCTGGAACCCTATTTCCTCAGTCTGTGCATTGTCTATCAAAGCTGACAAACTTCATGCTAGCTACTGTGTATGAGAACGCACTCCTTAGAGAGTTAATCAGGAGTCTTTTAATCCTGGAATTGTTGGCACTGGGCACTTCCTCATAGATTTTATGGCCAGAAGGTACCATCATGATCATCTAAGTCTGACCTCCTGCACATCACAGGACACAGAACCTCACCCACCTACTCTTGTAGTAGGCCCAGAACCCCTGGCTGAGGTACTGAAGTCCTCAAATTTTGATGTAAAGGCTTAAAATTGCAGAGAAGCCACCATTTAGTCTAGTTCAAATGAACAAGTGACCTGTGCTCCATGCTGAAAAGGAAGGCAAAAAATCCCCAGTGTCTCTGCCAATCTGTCCTGGGGAAAAACTCCTTCCCAACCCCAACTATGTTGCTCAGTTGGACCCTGAGCATGTGGGTGAGACCCACCAGCCAGATACCTGGGAAAGAATTCTCTGTAGTAACTCAGAGCTCTCCCCATTTAGTGTCCCATCTCCCACCGTAGGAGATATTTGCTAACAGCAGTCGCAGATTGGCCATATGCCATTGTAGGCAGTCTCATCATACCACCCTCTCCATATATTTAACAAGCTTAGTCTTGAAACAAGTTAGGTTTTTTGCCCCCACTGCTCCATGTGGAAGGCTGTTCCAGAACTTCATTTCATCGTGAATCTGTGGAACATTAAGAAGAGAGGAATTACCAGACCAGATCAAACCCATGGACCACCTAAGCCATGATCCTGTCACTGACAGTGGCCAATACCAGCTGCTTCAGAGAAAGGTGCAAAAAATCCAGTAATAATCCATTATGGAATAATTTGCCCAGCGTGAGGAGTAGTTTCTTCCTAACCCCCACAGCATGAGGATTTGTATCCTTTCCAAAACTCTTCTTTTTAATCCTTAATATTGCAACTCTGGATACTCATGTTATCCATATAAATGCCCAGTCCCCATTTGAAACTTACTAAGCTCTTGGCTTCAGTGGACAATGGCAATGAGTTTCCTGGCTGCTTGTGTGTTATCTCTCTACTTTAGAAAGGCTTTTGATACTGTCTCACATGACCTTCTATAAACAAACTAAAGAAATATAGCCAGTGATGAGCTCCCAAAATCGTAAGAACCGGTTCCCTACCGGGTCCTCGGTGGCACTTCGGCGGGGGGGGAGGTCTTCACTCGCTCCGGGGTTTTGGCGGCATTTCGGCGGCAGGTACTTCACCCGGAGCAAGTGAAGACCCCCCCCCCCCCCCACCAGCCGCCGAAGTGCCGCCGAAGACCCGGTAGGGAACTGCGTGGTGAGTACAAGCCCCACGTGCCTGTCTCCCACCCACCCACCCATCCGACCCCAACCCATGTCCTGCCCCCGACTGCCCCCCTCAGACCCGCAACCGATCAACCCCCACCCTGCTCCTTGTCCCCTGACCACCCCCTCCCGAGACTCCCACCCTAACTGCCCTCCAGGACCCACCCCCTACCCAACTCACCCCACTCCCTGTCCCCTGACTGCCCTGACCCCATCCACCACCACCCTGACAGACCCCCGGAACTCCCACACCTACCCAACCCCCCCCCATTCCCCATCCCCTGACCGCCCCCCCAAGAGCCTCTTCCCCCTCCAACCACTCCCTGCCCCTTATCCAACCCCTCCTCCCAGCCCTGGCCCGGCCCCCTTACCATGCTGCTGTCTAAGGATGCCGTGCGGCCACTGGAGCTCGCAGCCCCGGCCCCCTTACCATGCCGCTCAAAGCGGCAGGAGCTGCAGAGCTGCCCAGAGCGCTGGCACCGGCAGCACTGGCACCGGCAGTGCAGCGCGCTGGGGCTTGGCGAGGGAGGGAAGTGGGAGAGGGGCCGAGGGAGCCTCCCCAGCTGGGAGCTCAGGTGGGCTGGGCAGGACGTCCCTCGGGCCGGATGTGGTCCACGGACCAGAGTTTGCTCACCCGTCCGCC
The DNA here is from genome assembly GCF_011386835.1 of Chrysemys picta bellii. Lineage (NCBI taxonomy): Eukaryota > Metazoa > Chordata > Testudines > Emydidae > Chrysemys > Chrysemys picta. Next base: position 51,294,748 of record NC_088799.1, on the reverse strand, counting down.
CCTTTAAGAACCGGTTCTACACCGGCTTCTAAATTTAACAACTGGTTCTTGCGAACCGGTGCAAACCGCCTCCAGCTCACCACCGAATATAGTCTAGGTGAACTTACTATAAGGTGGGTGCACAAGTGGTTGGAAAAGCGTACACAGAGAGTAGTTAAAAACAGTTCCTAATCCAGGTGGAAGGGCATTTCAAGTGGGGTCTCATAGGAATCTGCCCTGGGTTCAGTTCTGTTCAATATCTCCATAAATAATTTGGATAATGGCATAGAGAGTACACTTAAAAAGTTTGCGGATGATACCACACTGGGAGGGGTTGCAAATGCCTTGGAGGACAGGATTAGAATTCAAAATGATCTTGACAAACTGGAGAAATGCTCTGAAACAAATAGGATGAAATTCAATAAGGACACAACACTTAGGAAGTAGTAATCAATTACACGCATACAAAATAGGAAATGACTGCCTAGGAAGGAGTACTGCAGAAAACAATCTGGGGTTACAGTGAATCACAAACTAAATATGGAGTCAACAATGTCATACTGTTGCAAAAAAAGCGAACATAATTCTGGGATGCATTAGCAGGAGTGTTGTAAGCAAGACATGTGAAATCATTCTTCCACTCTATCCAGCACTGATAAGGCCTCAACTGGATAATTGTGTCCAGTTCTGAGCACCACATTTAAGTAAAGATGTGGACAAATTGGAAAAGGTCCAGAGGAAAGCAACAAAAAATATTAAAGATCTAGAAAACATGATCTATATGGAAAGACTGAAAAAAATGGATTTGGGTCTGAAGAAGATTAGGCTGAGGGGGCATATAACAGTCTTCAAGTATGTAATGTCTATTATAAAGAGGAGGAGGATAAATTGTTTTCCTTAACCACTGAGGACAGGACAAGAAGCTATGGGCTTAAATTGCAGCATGGGAGATTTAGTTAGACATTCAGATAAACTTCCTAACTGTAAGGGTAGCTGAGCACTGGAACAAATTACCAAGAGGTTGTAGAATCTCCCTCGTGGGAAGTTTTTAAGAGCAGGTTAGACAGACATCTAGCAGAGATGGTCTAGATAATACTGAGTCCTGCCTCAGTGCATGGGTCTGGACTAGATGACCTCTCAAAATCCCTTCCAGTTCTACGACTCTGTGATTGTATGTGAAAAAAACAACAAGGAGTCTGGTGGCACCTTAAAGACTAACAGATTTATTTGGGCATAAGCTTTCGTGGAGCATCTGAAGAAGTGGCTTTTTTACCCACGAAAGCTTATGCCCAAATAAATCTGTTAGTCTTTAAGGTGCCACTGGACTCTGCATTGTTTCTGTGGATACAGACTAACACGGCTACCCCCTGATATGTGAAAAAAAGTATTTCATTTTATCAGCTGTAAATCTGGTGGCTAGGGACTTTAAGAAGTATGCAGTCTTGGTAGCTATTTGAAATCGTAGCCACTGCTTATGGTTAGCGTGATGTAACTTCTTACAAGGCATTTCCTTGAATAACAACACCACAGTCAGTTACTAAGCAAGTGTTACTTTGCACATGATCCCACATATACCAACTAGACTGAGTCACAACTGACATGACAATTCATGCACCTCTAGACATATAGGTTATCTCCAGTTGAACTTCCTTTGATTAAATTTCTTGCCTGAATGGAGATTCTGCTTAGTGGGGATCATGGAGGCAGAGTTAAGCTACTTAGAGTTGCTTAACTATGAATTTACGTATTTTCAAATACTGAGATGTTTTAAAGTTGAATCTTACTTTGAAATTTCCAATAATAGTCTATTTGGATTTTTTCAACTACAATTTTTTGCCCCCTTCTTTAAGTTACAGGATCAATTATTTTTTTCAGTCTTAACGCCAGTTTAACAAAGTTTTTTGGTTTAGAATTTTCATGAACTGTATTTAGTATTGTTTGTTTCCATACCCTGACCTTTGAAGAGTTTTGAGTGAAATCCGTCAGCAGGCTGACACAGATCCTAAAGTTCATTAGCAGCGGTTTCATTTCCTCAGTTTGGTCAGCAACTGTTCTGGGGATGTGACATGATAAAAGAAAATGAAAATAATTTTCAGATGGTTAACAACTCTTTTCCCCCCTATGGTTGATATCTCAGAAATAGCTTGTCCAAGTCTTTGCAAAATTGCCATCAATATTCTCTGGTTAAAGATCACACAAGCAAAATTTTGAGCAGGAAGAAGAAATGCCACCTGAAGCCTGGGGTGACCACCCGTCCCTAATTGGGCGGGACAGTCCTGAAATGCAGAATTCAGTCCTGGTCCTGGGCTGGATGGCTCTGGGACAGCATTTGTCCCAGATTCCCCGCGGCACCACTCCATGTGTGCCCGAGACTCAGGGACAGCATTAGCTTCTTCCTGATGTGGGGGGTAGAGGGGCTGAGATGGGCCTTAACCCCCCCTTTGCCATGAGGCCCTGCCCCCTGCTCCTCTTCTCCCTCTGAGGCCCAGCCCCCTGGTCAGGCCGGAAACTGGAGCTGGGCCATGGTAAGAGCTGGTCAAGGAGCCCAGGTCAATGTGGGGAGTCCCAGACCCTCCATCTGCCCTGGGTGGCATGCTCCAGGGGACAGGGACATGGGACAGGAGCTGCTTTCAGGTACCCCAACCTCCCCACGCAGGGCAAGTGGAGGATTCAGGGCTCCCCACAGCAGCCCAGGCTCCCTGGGCAGTTCTTACCATGCCCTGGATCCGGCTTCTGGCCTGGCCAAGGGGTCAGACCTCAGGGGGAGGAGGAACAGGGGGCAGGGCTATTGAGGGGGGGGGCTCCTGCATGTGTCCCATTTTTGGATTTGGAAAAGGTGGTCACCCTACTAGAGCCTGAGGTGTCTGACCCCGGTATCACCGCAGCACAGCCAGGGCCTGGGCAGGAGGTCTGGGACATGTAAGGAAGAGGCTGTGAACTCACTTGAGTCCCAGAGACTGTTATTTGCAGTGTCTCCATGCCCCTCATGTGGGGTTCCTTGTCCCTTTAGCCTTTTCATTTTTCCCCATACTTGTTTGTAGTTAATGTTTAATAAATTGTATGTGGCTTAAACTAGGAGTGTCAAACAATTTAAAAAAGTGATCGCGAGATTAAAAATATTAATCATGATTAATCACAATTTTAACTGCACTGTTAAACAATAATAGCATACCTTTTATTTAAATATTTTTGGATGTTTTCTACATTTTCAAATATACTTATTTCAATTACAACACAGAATTCAAAGTGTACAGTGCTCACTTTATACTATTATTTCTGATTACAAATATTTGCACTGTAAAAAGATAAACAAAAGATACAGTATTTTTCAATTCACCTCATACAAGTAGTGTCACACAATCTCTTTATTGTGAAAGTGCAACTTACCAGTGTAGAATTTATTTTTTTACATAATTGCACTCAAAAAGAAAACAATGTAAAACTTTAGCACGGACAAGTCCACTCAGTCCTACTTCTTGTTCAGCCAATCGCTGAGATAACCAAGTTTGTTTTCATTTACTGGAGATAATGCCACCCGCTTCTTATTTACAATGTCACCTGAGAGCGAGAATAGTTGTTCGCATGACACTTTTGTAGCCGGCGTTGCAAGGTATTTATGTGCCAGATGCACTAAACATTCGTATGCCCCTTCATGCTTCGACCACCTCTTCAAAGCCTGTTTCCCCATCAGCCAGAGGGGGGAACTGAACTTGGGTCTCCCACATACCAGGTGACTGCCCTACCCACTGTGCTAAAAGTTATAAGGTGGGCACCTCCTCCGGCTGGATTTTTAATGGGATCCAATTTAGTAAGCAGCCTCTTGGCACCCCGTCAGATTAGGCTCTGCAAGCCAGTTAGCCAGCCTTACACCTGTCTTCCCTTGGCTTGTGAGTCATTCTGGAGCTGAGGTGGGAGATAGGTAGGGTGACTAGATGACAAGAACAAAATATCGGAACACATGGGGGGTGCCGCCGAAGCAAAAAAAAAAAAAGCCGGAGTGCAAAATATCAGGACAAATGGTGTCCTGACCATACATCGGTCGGGACGCGGGACAAACAACTAAATATTGGGACAGTCCCGATTTTATTGGGATGTCTGGTCACCCTAGAGATGGGCGTCCATGTGCTTAGAGGATGACAGCAGCCCAGAGGTAGAAGCAGAGGTGCCTACAGAGCTTTCGTCCTGAAAATGTAGGCAGCGAGTGAGTTTGGGCACCTACAGTTTCAGAGGAAACTTTGTGGCTCACAGTGATCTCACAACTAGAACTATGATGCCTAACAGAGTAACTGGAGTGCCTATGTCCTTTTGGTCATCTAGGCCTAAGTGAGCACCAGCCATCCTGTAAACGGACTGAGGTCAGGAGGCTTTGGGAACAAAGGAGGTGAGCATGTCATTAAAGCATATGCACACACACAAGGGGTTGAATAAAGGTTGCATGGGTTTCCTCAATTCTTCCAGGTCCTGACATGTGAGGGCTTGACTTTGCAACCTTAATACTGTCCTTTTAGTGTCCTTTGTGGGTGATCAGAAATAGCTAGATTCGGTATTGGGGTATTTTTGTAATTCATGTTTATTTCTCTGTGTTTGTGTGTGTGTGCGAGCAAGTGAGTGAGTTGTGTGAGTGACGGTGTATGGTGTGGTGTATGTGGTGGCTATAAAGCAGGGATGTGGACGATCGAGGGACGGAAAGCCAATCATGTCCAAGAACTGAGCTCAGCAGTTAGTCGAGAGGCCTTTGGTGTTAGAGCCGCCAAAGATGATCCCGGGGGCATCCCCCATTGCAGGACCACACTGGTGACTCCTACCGCACTGTAGCTGGCCTGGGGGCATGGCTAGGAAAATGGGAGACATGATCAGGGCTTTCTTGTGCTCTTGCAATCCCCAGCTGCAGTAGCAGCCTTGTGGGGCCATCGTCAGCCAGCAAGATTTAGAGCCACCAGGGAGTCTGGCCCAGCCGAGGGGAGGGCAAAGGGGGTGAACGCTCCCTCCTGATTCATGTTGTGTGCTCCTCAGTGCAGCCAAGGATCAGGGATATAATCATTCCAAGCATAAATACGCCTCTGTAGCTTTCTCTGCCCATGGACTAGAGCAGGACACATGGCGTAGAACACGTCTGCAGGAAATGCCTCTTAATGGGGCTCTGACACGCCTGTCAGAGTAAGGAAAGCTTGCATTGAACTTACCTTGGGCATTAGGAGTCACCCGCAGGTCCTTAGAAATCTCACTGCATAAAGGCTGCCAAGTCTCTCTAAGCATCCGGGCCACACACACACACGCGCACACACACACACACACACACCGTCTCATTTCCAGGAGATGTGCCCACATGCTCTCGGAGCAGGACATCACCGTTCCACACACACCCAGGGAGGAGACAGCTGCTCAGTTATCTGTGCTAACTGTCACTGTGTGCCCAGCTTGCATGATGCTGGGATATGTAAAACAAAAAATGACCCCCGTTTCCGGGTTCACTTGACATGTAGTGTCTCCGAAGCACTCCATTTAGGTTTAATAAAAGTGATGGCATGTTGAGTAAATAGCAGCAGACGGCTGAAAGAGCTTCACAGGGCTGCAGGCAATACACTTTGTTGCCACCTAATTATTTTGTCCTGTCCAAAACAGGACACGGTACCTATTCATCACATACCGTAGGGGGCAGCCCTCGACATTTTGAACTTGATCATTGCTATGTGCTCATAAAGGTTCAAGCAAGTGATGGATGTGGCAGGCTTTGGGCCCGTTCCTGCTCCTGTCACAGGCCACAATAGGTCAGTGGGAGCGGGACTAGGCCCTTTCCTCCTGACCTTGTGTACAAGACAAGTGGCCAGCTGCAATATACAATTTCCCCAGAGTTCTCTGTGCAATGGACCATGCTCACCCCTGGGGCACTGAATTCAATGGAGGCTACACCATGGATTAATCTAGCCCGGTGGTTTTCATCCTAACAAGGAGCAACAGACAACTATTCCCTGTGCTTCAGACTCCATACTAGTTCCAGCCTTGCTAGCAATTTGCGAGGCTCCCAGCCGCAGCGGGGGTCCAAGCTACCTGGAAGGGAATGGTAAGGCAGTACGTTGATAACTTTTCCACTCTGGCCACATGCAGGACAAGAGGATGTCTCTTATCTGGGCTATCTACCTCGATCTCTATAGTCAGCATTCATCACCCAGTTGTACCCTCCTCCTTCAGCTCAGGGACAGGGGGCAGGTTCAGGAGTCTAAGAGCTTGCCAAGGGTGATGGCCTCGCAGTGACCAGTTGCTCTTCTTGGGCTAAAGGCTGTCTGTCTGCCCAGGACCAGACTGCCAACTCTACTGAACCTATGAGTGGGGGCTGCTCAGTGTGGATCCCTGCACTCCAAGGGATGCCTGGATAGAGCCACCAACTTGATTTCACACAGCAATTGGAAAACTGGGCACAGGAGAGCTGAAAATTGTCACACCCCAAGAACTTGTCTCCGCCACGGGTGTCCTCCACAGAGCGCTAACTGCATGAATCGGTCATGATTTATCAGAATTCCTGAGAGAAAAGCACATTGACACTAGTGACACTAATAATAATTATAATAGGATGGAAGGATCTGTTTTAAAATACTGTGAGGTGGTATTTCATAGGTTGTAGAACTGCAGGGCACCGCTCTTCAGTGGGGGAAGGGAAGCACATTCTTATGATAAAGGCACTGAACTCACTCTGGGTTTAGTTCCCTGCTCCATCTCAGCCTCTCTGTGTGACCTTAGACAAGTCACTTTAAGGCCCAGATCTACAAAAGGATTTAGGTTCCTAGTGTCCATGGATTTCATTGAAAGTTAGGAGCCTAAATACCTTTGTGCACCTGGGCCTTAATTTCTCTGTGCCACAACTCCCTATTGAGAGAATAATAATGTTTCCTTTGTCTATTTAGAGCATGCTCTTTGGGGTATGCACTGTGTGTTACTATGTGTACGTACAGCACCTAGCACAACAGTTCTTGAGATTCAAATCACAGTAATTCAGCAAAGTGCTGCAAGATGATGGGAAAAGAGCTCTTTGATCTGATGGTCATTTCAAATGAGGGTGTAACCCATGTAGTGCACTGAGTAAGGAGCTTGCTGGGTGTTGATTAGTGCCAAGCACAGCTGTTTGTATATTGCTGGGAAGCTTATATGGATGATGCTTGATCCTGCCAGGCGCGGCGCACTCCTCTGCGGTTCTGATAAGGTGAAAGGTGCTAACACCACACAGGAGTTCTAAGCACCCTGCAGGATCGGGGCCAAAGACACGGAACTGATATCAAAAATGACTCATATGCCAATCTGGCTCGTGCATGTGTTTTTAAACCCACAAAAGAGCTTTAACCATTCTTTCCAGCACCAGATTTAAACAGCTGGGACTCTATCAGCTGGTTGTTAATGAGTTCCATTGCCATGACGCTGAATTAAAACAAGCTCACAGAATAAGAGGAGGTGATAGCTGAGTATCCTCTGGCAATGGGGGTCCCTCCGGTAAAACGTGGGAAGTGATCGAGGCTGGAGTGTCAAGCCTTTCCTCAATAGAACTCAAAATAATTGTGCTGTTGTTTGGCAGGCAGTAAAATTCATGGTGGACTATTACGTCAATGGCAATATAATGGGGGAACACTGCAGATTAAAAAAAAAAGCCAGCCAGTTCACAAAGAGAGGCCATTGGCAAGGTTCCCTGCAGAGTTCCTAATGGGTTTGATTTGTGGCAAGAAAGGCTGACACCTGCCAGAAAGAACAGATAGAAGGGGAAACAAGAGTGAAAGGAGGAGAGAAAGAAAGGGAGGAAAGGAGAAATGTAGAAGAGGGGGAAAGACAAAAGGAAGAATTGGAGAGAAAGGAAGAAAGAAACTGCCCATGGATTGATTTGTGTATTTAGATACCCAAGTTTCATTATTTCTGGTTTATTTATTTCCACACTAACGAAAGCTCCTGAAATCACCTGGAGGCACAGCCACTTCTGTCAAGCCAGGAGGTCACCCATTGGTTATGTTAAGAGAGTAGAATCTCTCTGCATTTATCAGTGCAAGCAAGATGCAAGGAGAGAGCCCAAATTTAGGAAATGACTTCAGTTTTCAATCTTTTAGAAGCTCAGCTGCCATTCTCCAGGGGAGGGTGTCTCCAGGGGAGGGTGGAAGCCTGAGAATCAAGGTGGTTGAGCACATCATTCCATCACTGCTGGAAACCAAGTGTTAACTCCAGATAAGGACTCCAAGCAGTTTGGTGATTGCACCCATGAGCAATACGTCACCACTGGATTCCCATTTAGGTCCTACTTTGAGAACTTAAATGGGGTGTCAGTGGGGTGGCTTTCACTCTGATATTACACTGGTCTACAATTTTTGAGAAGTCGTCTGCTTCAGAGATAAAATGTGCTATTTATTATGTATTTTGATGTGCTGAATTCAAATATGACAATTAAAACAACTGATTGGCTACTGTTTCTAAGATATTTAAGTTTTTACATTTTATGTCTATGTATATTGTGTAGATAGTAGAGTTTTAATCATAAATTGTAAACCTAGGTCTTTTCATGTGTTTATGGTTGCTTTACATGATAATATTTCACCTGTCCTGTTTATGTAACACTTTAAAAATCAGCAAAAGAGTTATATAAATAAAATTTATTATGAAACAAAAGGCAAAAAACTATTATGTACATAGTTTAGTCCTATTCAGTGTCTACTCGGCGCTTCTTGGCTTGTCTCTTGTATTCATTAAATGGAGCATCTCTTGTCACTGTCCAGCAATAGTCTGCAAGCATTGATGGGCTCCATTTGCCCTGATAGCGTTTCTCCATTGTTGCAATGTCCTGGTGAAATCGCTCGCCGTGCTCGTCGCTCACTGCTCCGCAGTTCGGTGGAAAAAAAATCTAGATGAGAGTGCAAAAAATGTATCTTTAGTGACATGTTGCAACCAAGGCTTTTGTATGCCTTGAGGAGGTTTTCCACCAACAACCTGTAGTTGTCTGCCTTGTTGTTTCCAAGAAAATTTATTACCACTAACTGGAAGGCTTTCCATGCCGTCTTTTCCTTGCCACGCAGTGCACAGTCAAATGCATCATCTCGAAGAAGTTCACGAATCTGAGGACCAACAAAGACACCTTCCTTTATCTTAGCTTCACTTAACCTTGGAAATTTTCCACGGAGGTACTTGAAAGCTGCTTGTGTTTTGTCAATGGCCTTGACAAAGTTCTTCATCAGACCCAGCTTGATGTGTAAAGGTGGTAACAAAATCTTCCTTGATTCAACAAGTGGTGGATGCTGAACACTTTTCCTCCCAGACTCCAATGACTGTCGGAGTGGCCAATCTTTCTTGATGTAGTGGGAATCTCTTGCACGACTATCCCATTCGCAGAGAAAACAGCAGTACTTTGTGTATCCAGTCTGCAGACCAAGCAAGAGAGCAACAACCTTCAAATCGCCACAAAGCTGCCACTGATGTTGGTCATAGTTTATGCACCTCAAAAGTTGTTTCATGTTGTCATAGGTTTCCTTCATATGGACTGCATGACCAACTGGAATTGATGGCAAAACATTGCCATTATGCAGTAAAACAGCTTTAAGACTCGTCTTCGATGAATCAATGAACAGTCTCCACTCATCTGAATTGTGAACGATGTTGAGGGCTGCCATCACACCATTGATGTTGTTGCAGGCTACAAGTTCACCTTCCATGAAGAAGAATGGGACAAGATCCTTTTGACGGTCACGGAACATGGAAACCCTAACATCACCTGCCAGGAGATTCCACTGCTGTAGTCTGGAGCCCAACAGCTCTGCCTTACTCTTGGGTAGTTCCAAATCTCTGACAAGGTCATTCAGTTCACCTTGTGCTATGAGGTGTGGTTCAGAGGAGGAGGATGGGAGAAAATGTGGGTCCTGTGACATTGATGGTTCAGGACCAGAAGTTTCATTCTCTTCCTCTTCCTCGTCTGACTCAAGTGAGAATGATTCTGGTGCCTCAGGAACCGGCAGTCCTTCTCCGTGGGTACTGGGCGTATAGCTGATGGAATGTTTGGATAATGCACAGTCCACTTTTTCTTCTTTGACACACCTTTCCCAACTGGAGGCACCATGCAGAAGTAACAATTGCTGGTATGATCTGTTGGCTCTCTCCAAATCATTGGCACTGCAAAAGGCATAGATTTCCTTTTCCTGTTCAACCACTGGCAAAGATTTGTTGCACAAGTGTTGGAGCATATGTGTGGGGCCCACCTCTTGTCCTGATCTCCAATTTTGCAGCCAAAATAAAGGTGATAGGCTTTCTTAACCATAGTGGTTATACTGTGCTTTTGTGATGCAAAAGTCAGTTCATCACAAACATAGCAGAAGTTATCTGCACTGTTCACACAAGTACGAGGCATTTCTGCTCACTTTGGCTAAACAGAAATGTGTCCCTTTGCAAAATCAAACACTGACAAATAAGAGAGCATGACACTGTATGATTTCTAGAGCTGATATAGGGCAATTTGTTCAGCAGAGTGATGTAAGCTTTGTTATGATTGCATCATCCATGACTTCTAGGAATAACATGATGCAATTCATATCATGTATGACGCAATACCAGCTTCAGATTGCATCATTCATTGTTTTGCCTAAAAAGCAAGTACTGTCCAAACCCAGTCATAGATTTATTCATAGATCCAATCAAAGATGTATTTTAGTCATTTCTGGTTTAAATTGAGATCCCTTCTCTTTATAACTCACTTATCCTCCACCATTCCCAAGTCAAGGGTCGTATATACTGACCCAATAGCATATCTTGAAAACTAGAGCCAATCAACAATTTTAAGCATCATTTTCGTTCTCAGTGACCCAGAATTAGTAAAGTTTGACTACATTTATTTCAGAAGCATTTTGGCTGCAGAGCAGTGTTATTAGTACTGTGATGGATATCGCTATAGCAGGCGATCTGATTTATAAATCTGTATTAAACACTCCTTTATGTTATTGCTTTATGGCTAGCTTCTACTATAGTGTCTACTATAGTGCCCAGCTGTACAGTGCCAAAGGCATATCTGGAGATCTATCTAAGGCAAACAAAGGCTTGTCTCAAAAATTAACTAAAAACTAATCATTCACACCAATAGAGTCTAAGGCCAGCCTGGACAAGTTGGGTCACGTAGTCTTACCTCCTGTATAATACAGGCCAGAAAGTTTCCCGCCCCTCCCCCGTGATTCCTGAAGTAGAGGGGATTATTATCCGCACCCTGTGCGGGACACTATAGAGCCCAGTGAGTTATGGTTAAAGTAGAGTATACCTTTAGAAAGGCATTCCAGTTTTGAATTAAAATACATTAAAGTCACAAGGGATTTACCACTCTCCATGCAAAGCTCTTCCAATGGTTAATTATCCCAACTGTTTAAAAGTTGTATCTTATTTCCTTTTGAAATTTATCAAGCTTCATTCCCTCCATGGGATCTTGATGTGTCTTTGTCTACTAGATCAAAGTACTACTAGATCTAGATCAAAGATCCCTCTAGTCTCAGATATCTTCTCCCTGTATAAGTACTGATAGGCCACAATCACATCACCTCTGAAACTTCTCTTTGATAACCTAAATAAATTTAGCTCCTTAAGTCTCCCTGTAAGGTGTGTTTTCTAGATCTCGGGTAGCTCTTCTGTAAGCACTCTTCAGTTTGTCAATATTCATCTTAAAGTGTGGACACCAGAACTGGACACAGTAGTGATCTCACCAATTCTGTATGTGGAAGTAATATCACCTCCTTGGTCCTATTCAGTATTGATTGTTTACGCACACAAACAACATGCTATTTCTTTTTGCCACAAGTCTTACAATGGTGAGCACATGTTAAGTTGATTATATACAATGATCCCTAAAGCATTTTCAGATTCACTGCTTTCCAGGATACCTTTCCCCATCCCACAAGTATGTCCAATCTTTGTTCCTAAACATTTGACCTTTCATTTGATGAAATTAAAGCACATATTGTTTGATCACATCTTGATTACCAAGTGATCCAGGTTGCTCTGTATCAGCGATCTGTCCTCATCATTACTTTGTCTACAAACTTTATAAGCAATGATTTTGTATATTCTCATAAGTCATAGATAAAAATATTGAAGAGTTACACCAAGAACTAGTGAGGTCCCACTAGAAACACCCCCACTCAGTGATGATTCCCCATTAACAATTCTGTTTTACGATCAATCAGTTAGACAGTTTTCAATCTATTTCATATAAACCAGATTAATTTTACATAACTGTTCATGTTTTAATCAGGATGCTGTGTGGTACTAAATAGCTGGTCAAAAAATTCCATCAAAACCATTTCTCTATGGAAAATTAGGTTTCCACTAAATATTTTTTTATTTTTATTTTTTTTGCAAAAGTGATTCCTTGTTGCTGAAAATTTCAACTTTTCATTGTAAAAGAAAATGTCCCAAAACAAAAAATAATCTTGTTTTGGCCAAAAACAGAAATATTTCATCTGAAAACCAAAATATTTTTATTCTGAAATGCTTTTGTGGTACTTCAAGAGAGTTGTAGTTCAGAGGCCTCATGTCCCCATTTATCTCTACGGGCCAGACTCCCAAGCTGGACTTCATCTTCCATGGAGCATCGTGGCCACGTAACTGTACTGCAGTGATGTTCTGCCTCCCTTCACCAAGAGGGGACACTGTGGTGCATCATGGGAAGTGTAGTCCAACCAGGAAGCCTGGCCTATAGAGGAGAATGGGCGCATGAGACACCCAAGCTACAATACCCTGTAGGCACCACAGCAGCATTTTGGAATTTAAATATTTCAGTTTTCAATTTTTTTTTGAAAACAACATTTTCTATAGAGGAAAAAAAACATTTTCTGACCAGCTTAGTCCAACATCTCACAGAAGTCTAAGCAGATTCCATCAACACAGTTACCTTTATCATCCAGGCTTGTAAAATTCTTAGAGAAGTATATAACAATTGACAGGATTTATTTTCCATGAAACCATATGTGACGAACTGGGCCTGTTCTCACTGTGGTCTGTGAATGCTGACAGGGGATAGTCTGCATTGGAGGATGGGATCTGCCCGAGGGCGCATACCTGAGTGTGTAACATGAGAACCCAGGAAGGGGTTGAAGGCCAGGTGACTCCTGAGCCCGGGAAACTGAACAAAGGCTGTGGGAGGGGTCGCTGAAGGCAGAGTGCTGGAAGCGAGCTGGAGAGATGGCTGGGAGACAGAGATGGCTCTGACCCTCCCCCCCCCCCCCCGAAGGGGGGTGGGCTGGAATGCCCTGGGACCCCAAGCTGGACTTAACTGAGGGGGTCCTGTTGTCTGTGCCTGCAAGACCTGTCTTGGACTGTATTCCTGTCATCCAAATAAACCTTCTGCTTTACTGGCTGGCTGAGAGTCATGGTGAATCGCAGGAAGCCGGGGGTGCAGGGCCCTGAGTCCCCCAATACTCCGTGACACCATACTAATTGGCATTAATTATATTTCCATCCTCTAATATTTTATTGATAATTTTGTAACAGCCATTTCATTATTTTACCTGGAATTGATTTCAGATTAACTGACCTATAAATATATGGTTCATCCCATTTGACTAAACTTTGACTTTCATCCAATCCTCTGGAATTTCACCACTTTTCCAAGAGTTATTAAAACCATCAGGCAAGAGAACTCCTTGATAAACCTTTTAAAAGTTTATGGGTGCAAATTATTCAGACCTGTTTGCTAATTTAAATTATTTTAACTTTACTAGCTGAACAACTAGTAATAGAACAAACATCATCATTAATGTTGGAATAGAAAATATTTCATCATCATTATGTGACATTGATATATCCTCTAGCTAGGTTCCAAATACAGAACAGAAATATATATGGAACACTTCTTCCTTTTCTGCATCATTATTAACTATTTTAATATTTCCATTTGGTAATGGACTTATACTTGCTTATACTTACAGCTGTGCTGAGAATGGAAATTCCATTTAACAGAGGATTTCTTTCTATCTTTGAGTTTTGAAATTTCAAAGGGCTACATGAAAGAATATTTTAGGAAAACAATTGTTTCAGACTAATCAAAACATTTCAATTTTTGACTTTATTTTATATTATAATATCTAATATACATTAGAATTTTTTCCCTTTTTTCATGAGGCATTTTGATTTTAATGGAACTGCATTTTCTGACAGAAAACTGTTACATCAACGTTTTTCTGATGAGATCTATTCCTGATACATTAAAAATTTCCTTCTTATTGTCCTTAACCCTGTTTGCCGTAGATAGTTCATGGATATCTTTAGCTTCCCTTATCAATGTCATACATTCCTTAACTTCTAATTATATTCATTATCATCATTCTCTCCTTTTCCATAGCTATGCATGCTGGTCAGGAAAAAGGTAATCACAGGATTTTCCTAATTTTCATGTTATATTTTAATAGCCAAAGAATGACAATTTAATTTCAATCTGAATTACTTTTATTCAGAAAAATCAAACTGAAGTCTCCATGAAAGAGCACAGTGCATGTCTCCTCTTTAACTTGCTGCAGCGACTTTGCCTAACAAAATGGCAGCTGCTCCTGCAGACTAGCAGACACCATAGAAGTTTAAAGCTGTGAGAAAACAAGATCATACCAGTTACATACCTACATAAACTATGTCCATGCTGATTTTTATTTTGTTTATTACACTTAATCTTTTGGGAGGTCTGTGGCTGACACCACCTATCATCTAGGGCATTTGGCACTACCTCTTCTGCCAGTTCTTCATCTCCATTTTGAGATGCACATTCTGTGGTAACATTTATACTTCCATCATCTTCAGATCAACAGAAAACTCTATTGTTTTCTTTTTCAGTAAGTGCACGAGACTGGATCATACCTTTCAGTCATAAATTATGTAGATCAGGGGGAAAAAAGAATAATGGAATTGAGGTTATATAAAGAGTTATTTGCTTTGAAGGGATAAATCCAACTTTAAATTGATAGATTCCAAGGCCAAAAGGAACCACAGTGATAACACAGGCCAGAGAACTTCCCCAAAATTATTCCTAGAGCAGATCCTTTAGAAAAACATCCAATTTTGATTTAAAAATTGCCAGGGATGGAGAATCCACCATTACCCTAGGTAAATTGTTCCAATGGTTAATTATCCTCACCGTTAAAAATGTGTGCTGTCATCATTATTTGGGAATTTGTGTATTAAAATTTCAGAACATGAATTTATTTAACAGAACCATTTAATATCCAGTTAGTCATCACTCTAGAACTTGGTAAATTTATGCTACTACTATCTCCATTAAGCGACAATTATTAACATCCACTCTCATTACGCTAAGTCAGATTTGACAGAGATACCCAGTTTTAAACAACTGTCACAACCTAGAATATGCTTTATTTTAATTTGCTTATATATATATATATATTTATATAACACATCTCATCCCAAAGCATACTTTACATTATATACATCAAAACAGCAAGCTCTGAAGTGCAAGGCAGCCACAAATAGGAACATGTGATACTACATATCAACAGGTGAGGGGAAATTTGGTACAATATTAGCAGGGCAAACTACTGTTCTTACAAAATGCCTCATGGGTGTGGAGGTATGTGCACCGTCTCTTTAAATCTGTACCCGTAAGCGGGGCAGGAGGCACCTTGGAAGGTTCTAAGAAGGAGCTCCGCAGTGAAGAAGAGAGAAGGTACATTTAGGGCCAGCACTGTTTTCCTTATTCTAAGAAAGTTCCTTGTTCAGTGTGACAGTGTTGACAAGTCTGGTGATTTTATCACAAGCCTGGCAATATCTGATGTTTTTCTTAAAGCCCTAGCTCCTGGAGTCCTCTGATGATGTGAGAATTTCAACTTCCCTTTTTAAAACGTCTGTTGAAAAGCTTGAACATGTAACCCAGGGGCACCCTAAAGAGACAGAAGGAAATACAAAGGACCCAATTTTTTTTTTAATCTCATGATTTTTTAAACCAAACTCGTGGTTTTTGGGATCCAACTCATGATTTTTGAATACTTGGGGTTGGCGACTCTGGGGAGTAACAATGGAGATAACTAATGATCACAAAGATCAGGAGGGTGATGGTAGGACCCTGATCAAACCCTCTGCAATTCAATCTGGCTGTCACCGGTTAACTGGAATTACTACGCTCCCCCAGGCCTGTAGCTTCTGTTGAAATGATAACAAAAGCATTTTTGCTTTAACAAATGAGGTATTTTTCTGGTAGCCTTGTGATCATGTTCTTGATTAAGTGGGTGTTTCTCCATATTGTCCAAATACTTTCAGTAGGTAGAAAACACTGCTCTGTATTCTCCCTTCAGAGGGCTTAGGGCATAGAGAAGTGACATTCAAGAAAAAAAGGGGATGCCCAGTCCAGATGAGACTGAGCTTGCTGCTTTCCTGAACATTTGGCTCTGCTCAGACCCCAAGAGACAGCCCCACATTAAGGTAATAGGCCTTTGGCATGGAGGTTCCCCAAAATGAGCAAGTCTTGTGATCTGCCAGTCCTTACTCTGGTAGGGCACTTAGGAAGGAGGGACAAATACAGTACTGGAAAGTGCCATCTGAGTCTGAGGGCTCCCAAGCTCAGGTGCAGCTGGTAGGGGGCTAGTGGAATCACGCAGCTGTGCTTGGCTCTGCCATGGCTTTCCCACAGAGAGACTCATCCATGTAACCCCTTGCAACTTACCCATCCAAACTGAAAGAAAAATAAACACAGACAGACACTAACGTAAGAGAACAAATTGTTTTACACAATGATTTTAGTGATGACTGATGGCATCAGCCATTGCTAAAGCAGGTAAAAGCCAGTTCAGTTCAGTGTCTTGGAGATGAGCCTACAATGCTATTCTCCTGGGCGTTGCTCTTTTCCAATTACTTTCGTAAATGTGTGTAATTTATTATTAAAACTGCCACCGGAGGCAGGCATCAAGTTGTGAACACTGCTACGGTGAGAGTACAAATTGCACGTGCATTACACTAGATTTGTTACTCCGTCTCACCAGCCACGTCTGTTGGTTTGCCTCATCCAACTGCTTATGTCTTCACTTTTAGACTGTCACTTACTCTATGTTTGTACAGCAATGAGTACATGGGGACCCAAACTGGTTAAGGCCTTTAGATGGTATAAATGATAAACAACTCCTCCCTCCTGACCCTAACAATCCTGGTGAAGTGCAAATTTCACACACACACACACACACACACACACACACACACACACACACACATCAAAATTAACTTTATTATCCCAGGAGCTGGCATATGATCGGTTTCACGGAAATACATTCTTTCAGCAGGAGAGGAGCACAATTATGAGATCTTCTGCCAGATTTTCAGAATATCTCAGTTCCCCAGACCAGATCTTCATTTTGAATCCTATTATCTAGCTAGAAACCAGATGCTGCTGATTCCAAAACCCATATCCAGCACATTAATAGCCAAAGCAGTATTCAGTGCATCTCCTGGTCCTGAGAGCTTTGAACTCTGTCTAGGGCAGTGCTTTTCAACTTATTTACCATTGTGGGACACATATACAGCTCTCTATGTGTTATGTGGGCCACATCCACACAATATATATACAACCAGTATGACCCTAAGGATGTCACATGGGCCTCAGCTGTGTGTTGATAGGGCCACAGGTTGAGAACCACTGGTCTAGGGTCTATATGGCCCCCATCTCCATAGTTTGTGAGAGTCTCTCTCATAAAGCAGCATGGAGGTGACCAAGAAAAGCAGAAAGGTGGGAAAGGGGTGGATACCAGGGCTGAGCACAGGATTCAGATTTAGGTCTAGTCCATATTTCAGTGCCCATAGTTAATAAATTTCAACATGGCAGTGGGGAAAGTCTCCAAGTTGCAGAAGCATCTGCCAGGCTGCCTTTCTCAGCTTCCCAGAGCAGAAGAACGTTTACAACCCCAGCACCCACAAGCTTTCTACCGAACCTTTGTAGGTGAAACTGAGAGTTTTGAAAAGATACACTTTCCCAGGTTGCTTGTGGCAAGTCTGACATGAGCCACGAGGCAATGCAACACACAGGGCAAACACAATGGCTCCCTTCCCAGAGTCATGAAAGAGAATCACCATGGTCACCCCCACGGAGCTGAGGCCTGGGGTGCCTGCAGAGGCACTTAGCACACTCAGAGGGTGCGTGATTGCCATCTAGTGACTACTGACACATTCCAGCCTGCGATGCATTTGCTTGGGTGATGAATCCATAGATCCTAAGGTATTTGACAGCTTCCCAGTGCAATAACCACCGAGCCTAATGGCAGACATTGATATAATTACCCTCCTTCCCATCTGCCTATTAGGAATTGTCAGTTTAAATGTCTCTCTCTTTTGGAGCAGCGAGGGCATGTGAGGATCAGCGCTTCTTGCTCCACCAACACCGCCCAGTTATTGGGAAATGAGATATAGTGACCCTCCAACTTTGGAGACATACAAAAAGCTATGGCTTTTTTAACCCTTATAGAACACATTAGGTGTTTCCCAGCTCCCGCCTCTGCTCCTGGATTGGAAATGGGTCCCAAAGGCTTCACTCTGATGAGATCAGTGGCAGAATGTATGAGGGAGACACTGGAGCGGGTGATAGAGTCTAGCATCAGTTCTCTGTTCATGGGAAGAGAAATCACTGAGGGCCCATGCAAGCTTTACAAAGTGCACAGCAAATGCAGCCCCGTGTTCATCTGTAAGCAGGTGAAAATTCATAAATTCCAAGGCCAGAAGGGACCACAGTGATCATCTAGTCTGACCTCCTGTACAGCCCAGGCCAGAGAACTGCATATTAATCTCTACAACATTCTGCACCCAATTCCCTTCCCCCTCCCCCCCCCAAAAAGTGAGTGAAAGGCACCAGTCTTTGTCATTACCAGCAGAATAAACAGATGTGAAGCCTCAGCCAAGCCATGCCAACTCATCAGCGACTTATCAGAGAGACAAAGTGTGGGACCAGCTTCGGCTGAAGAAGAGCTCAGTGCAGCTCAAAAGCTTGTCTCTCTCACCACCAGAAGTTGGTCCAATAACAGATGTTACCTCATAGACCTTGTGTCTCTAATATCCTGGGACCGACATGGCCACAACACCACTGCATATCTCCGAGTTATGCCATTCCATAAAAGGCTGGAAGAATTTTGAAAGAGTGAGAAAAAACCTCTCCTTTCTCTAGCTCTGGCACCTTAAAAACACATCAGGTTAATTAGAATTTGATCCCAAATTCTCCAATCAATTTCAGGTGGATAGATTTAGTTCTGGCAAAGTTAGAGGAGGATCAAAATCAAGCATATTGTTTCCCGAGTGGCCCAGCAGTACATAGGGCATTTGCATGTCAGTTTCCATTTGGATGAGAAATCAGGGACATGGAGTAAGGGCATTTTGCTAGCGTATTCTTTTCATTTACAATAATGGACAACAGTCATCTTTGCCTGAATACCTGCAAGAACAAACCAGCATGCAGGCAGAAGCTTTGGTGTTTCTACTTTGTCCCAAGAAACAATTCTTTGCCTCCTTTTCTCTCCAGCAACTGGCACAGATGCTAAGCAAAATGCAAAGTCTCTCTCTCTCTCCTGACTTTATCCTAGCACCCCAGCTCCTGAGTTTGAAACATAGGAACCCTGTTAGCTCCACATTCCTCTTCTTGCCAGGGGGGCTCCAAGATTCTGTCCCCTTCTTTGCCTTCCAAGTGGGTTTTACAATACAAGGGAGCTTCAGGTTATAGCTACAGAATTTCTAATAGCCTGGATCAAAATTGTAGTGTGTATAAACTCCAGGGGTGGTGTCTGCAGAGCTTCATATTTCCTTGAACTCAACTTCTTGCCTTACAAAATTTACAAATTCTATAAGACCTGCTTCATGAAAAGGTTTACAAACTCCTCATCTAACTCAAGGATTTCTCCAGAGTCAAGAGGTTTCAAATGAACAGCAGTGGAATTAGCTATCCAACCTTCTCAAAAATATTCAGATGTTCTAGATCTCAGTGAGCTCAAAAGAATGAAATAAATCTGAGTTTCTACCCCTAATAATTCTTGATACATTACATTTAAAAAAAAAAGTTAGACGACTTTACCAAAAGTGAACAAGGTTCCTTTTTTCACAAGGTCTCAAAAATTCCTGGTTTGAAATTTTACAAACTTTTCCCCCAAAATAATCTGGTATCAAGAGATCACAAATGAGACTTCAGATGGAAAAGAGAGGGTTGGGGTTTTTTTAGAAAATTAGAAGGGGAGTAAGAAACTCTTTCAAGTCAATGAAACTGCTCACATGAGTGAAGTTATATGCATATAGAAGCATTTGCGGGATCAGTGCCTTAAAAGATAGGTAGATATGAGACAGGATATTTTTGTAAGGGTAGAATGAGTCATTTTGTGTGAAGAATCCTTTTAAGATTATGCATTTAATAGGATTCTAAGGAGTCATCAGTGCTAAAACAGAAATGTAACTGTTCAAGGAAATTCAAAAGACATTTTAGAACACACTGGATTATAAAGTCCTTCCACAGTTATTTGTCAGAGGTTTTTAAAAAACATGTTTTTAGGTATGTTTAATTATATCATATTTAGGAGGCAGTTGAGTCTTGAAATTACATTCTACAAAAAAAATCAGGGATTTAGCAAATGAATGCGAATGCTGTCTTTGGAATCCTATTGCACCAAATTACTTTGGTTTAAGCATTGCAGTTGTCAGCTGAGAATTTGTCATTTACCAAATGGTGTCCTTTAACCACCTATAAAATATCACTCATATAATGAACCTGGGTATTTTACTGGTAATTAAAATCCAAAAGCAATTAGCCTTTTGTTTATTTCACTTGGGAATATGACTCAAAGCGAAATGACTACCAATTATATATATATATATATATATATATATATATATATATATATATATATACACACATATACACACACCCAAACTCAGGCATAAGTCCAGATGTCTGAATGATGTCCTAATTAAGTTAAACAAAAACATTGCCATATATATATATATATACACACACACACTTTATTATGGGTTGTACTGTCTTTGTAATTCATTTCCAAGATCTAAGCAGATGGCAATTAGGGATGAAAGAATTGGTTCAGTGAAAAACAACTGGCCTGAAACTTTGCCCAGAACTCACACTGGAACTAAGGTCCCGATCCTGGAACTGGTGCAGGGCCAAGAGAGGTTAGGGCCAAGAGACTACCCATATGGAAGCAGTTGCAGGATTGAAGCATAAGGCTGGTTTTGAAATTTGAAAGTTTAGCTGATTGGCTCCCAAGTTCCAATCCCACCAAAGTCCCAGAGACTTTCCAGGTCCTGAGCTCTTCAGTCGCTTCTAAAAATCCTGCCTAGTGTTTCTTCTCCCCATCTCCCACCCAACTTTTATGTCTGCATTTCCTAGTTACAGTGAGGACCAGAAACAGCATGTTCAGGGAGAAAACACTAGGTACCTAAGGGCTCTTTCATCTTGAAGAACAAGAACAAGTGGCTAGAAGTAAACACCAGACAAATTCAAAACAGAAATAAGGCACAACTGTTTTTAACAGCAAGGGTTATTAACCAGTGGAACAAACTACCACAGGAAGTGATGGATTCTCCATCTCTTGATGCCTTCCAATCCAGACTGGAGGCCTTTCTGGAAGATGCATTAACCAAATACAAGATACTGGGCTGAATACAGAGGGAATTGCATGAAATGCTATGGCCTGGGTTACACAGGAGGTCAGACTATCTGACAAAATGACCCTTTTCCCTTGAAATATATGAAACTATGAAACAGCATGAGACAGGGTGCAAGAGAACTCCCTTCTTCCCTGCAAAGAGAAGATTAACTCCAGCCGAATTCCCCCATCTCTTGCTCAGTAGCTAAGAGTGGAGGTCTATTCCAGACACAGGAGTGAGAGAAAGTCTTTGGAGAAGATCAGACTTTGCACCCAACGAACTGGGTTAAACTCCAGACTGAAGGCATTTTCTGTACCTTTTGTGGCTATGTTGATCTGTTTAATGTTCTTGTTGTAGGCACTGCTTCTTAACCCTCAAGAACATATTTTTATTTTTAGGGAGAGACCTTGATAATGTAAGGGGACTGTTGCCCCCTTACTAACACTCAGTGGGGGTGTTTTGGTTGGCTAGCTCCCAGTACCAAAATGGGAAGGGTCGATGGGAAATCAGGACCCTGAGACTGACAGTCCCCAGGAACAATGGGGAGAGGCCAATGCTCCAGGTCAGACTGATTGACAGGGTGGGCAGGCTAATCAGGGAGTCAGGAGGCCAGGGGGGTCCCGTCCTCTGTGTGAGCCAGAATTGCCTGGGTCAGACAGAGTGGGGCCGAGCTAAGGAGAGGGCAGGGGACCAAGCTGAGCTGGGGAGCAGAGCTAGATCCAGAGGGGCCAGAAAAGCAGCCCAGGAAGCAGGTCAGAGTTGGGAGCAGAGTCACAGAAGCAGCCCACAGAGCAGACCTGTCCTGGGGCGAGAGCTGTAGCAACCAGAGGGGCCAGAGAAGCAGCCCAGGGAGCTGGAGGCAGAGCAGCAGCAGCAGCCGTGCTGAGGCAGAGTGGAGCTGGAGCTGGGGCGGGAGCAGTCCGGAGCTGGGTGCGGTGAGCAGCTGAGGAGAGCAGGGGGGACGCTGGGCAGTAGGCCCAGCACAGGGAGATGCCCCCAGCCAAGAGGTCTGGCAGGCCAGACTTGGAGGGGGATTGTAACCCTGACGGGGTGGAGGCAACGCTGGGAAGAAGGGTCCTGCCACCTGGAGCCTGAGAGCATGTGGCCACCACCAGAGCAAGTGTCCAACCCACAGCGTCTCTGCAGCACAGCCAGGGCCTGAGAAGGGGCCTGGGACTTGTGAGGAACAGACTGAAATGCCCTTACATTCCAGAGATGCTGGTTGCGATGCTCCTGTGCCCAGGGCTGGCTCCAGGGTTTTTGCCGCCCAAGTAGCAAAAAGAAAAAGCCACAATCGCAATCTGCGGCTCTTCCGCCGCCGCTTCAACGTTCGGTGGCAATTTGGTGGCTGGTCCTTCGCTCCGAGAGGGAGTGAGGGACCCGCCGCTGAATTGCTGCTGAAGAGCTGGACGTGCCGCCCCTCTCTGTTGGCCGCCCCAAGCACCTGCTTGATGGGCTGGCGCCTGGAGCTGGCCCTGCCTGTGCCACAGAGCGGGGTGACGTGTTTTCCTTTAACCTTTCCCATTTTTTCCTTATTTTTTTTTAATTGATTGCTGTTTAATAAACTGTATTTGCTTTGAACTGTATGTAATGATCAGTGGGTCAGGGAAGCATCCAGTACAGAGAGAGCACCCTGGGGTGGGGACATCCTAGCCCTTGCCCTATGTGACCACAACAAGGTTGGGGGTCGAGCCCCCCCAGTAATCCTGGGCCCAGACTTGTTGGGATTATGATGAGTGGAAGGGGAGCCCTTGAGGTCAGGCAGGCCTCTGGATAAAGGGAGTAGGAGTAAAGACTGAGATCCTTTCGCTAGCCCATTTCACCGAGGTAGTGTATAAGCCAGGAAAGTTCCCCACAATAGTGGGACCATTCCCCCGCTTACACTAAGGTTGTTTTGTTTTCTGCTGAGTAATCCCACCAGTTTGCATGCAGAACAAAAATACTGTCCCAAACGCTCTTCTTGCACTGTAAGACGTCCATCCCAGCTGGAATTAGGAAATATGGGAAACCTTGTAAGAAACCATCAGCCCAATTTCTAAATCAAAGCATCTTGACTAATGTCATTGATGGGCAAACTCAAAAAAGCTCAGTTTGATAAAGGGCCATTTACAGTGCATGTGCTTGAATAGTTGCTCTATTTCCATGGCCTCCTAGTCTACCCTAGCAATGTAAGTTGGTCTAAGTTACGCTACTTAAGTTACATAAGTTACGTAACGTAAGTTGACGTAACTTACATCGACTTAACGCGGTGTCTACACCATGCTATGTCAATGGGAGACGCTCTCCCATTGACTTATTGCATCTTCACCAGACCTGCTAAATCAATGCCTGCTGCATCAATTGCAGCGGCGCAGATTTAGCCCATAATGTAGACAAGTCCCATGACTTCACTGTTACTACTATAAAATGATCCTTGTGTGATCTTGGGTGTAAGGAAATGCTGCGAGGGGGACGGTCCCAGAGCTCAGGCTCCAGCCTGAGCCAGATGTCTGCATTGCAATTAAACACCCCCTTAGCCCAAGCCCCGAGAACCCACATCAGCTGACACAGGTCAGCCATGGAGCTTTAATTGAAGTGTAGACATACCCTGAGTGAGTTCAGATTCTTGGCTTCTGATTACCTCAGATGGAGATCAATCCCCTTCTGTTCTTTGCATCTCCATTCACTCCCTTTTGAACGGCCTGCTTACCAGTGGGGAAAACACTGGCAAAGGCGTCTTTGAAACATGTGATGCACTCAGTCGCAGGCAGATTGCCACTTGACTCACTGCCTGAATGGGTACATTAGGTACAGGGTACATCACTTACAGGTGGTATTTGGGTTCCAGGTTAGCTCATACACAAGTAACAATATTTATCAGTCAGAGGAAAGAGTTTTCATCCAAAAAAAATGTGAATCATCTCTCATTAAACCACAGTCCCCCAACAAAACCAAGAAAGCACTGCATCTGTATTGTTTAGATGGGAACGGAGCATGGCAAATACACCTTTATTAGGTGTAGGTCCCCATTTAAGGGTACGTCTATGCACACACAGAATACCAGTTGGCTTGCTGCGCTGCCTGCTGATGTTCTTAATTGCTCCATGTGTCGCTCTAATGAGGTTCTTGGAGAGAGCTCCTTATTTCTATTTCACCTTTCAGGACAGCCCTTATTGCTCCTTTTGCATCTCGCACCTTTCATTGTCTCCGATGGCTCTCCACACTCCCGAATCTTGGCCAGTTCACAACACCCGAATGCCCCTCCTGCAACAAGCATCTCCACCCCTTTCTTCACACCATGCCTGAGTCATTCTCCCTCACCCGGCATGCCACAAATCTTCCTTCAAATCCCTCCTCAAAATTCACTCCTTTCAGCTGATGGAGCACTGCACCGGACCTCACTCCACAGCTCTCCCCATGTTTGAATAAGCTAGATCAGGCGTAGGCAACCTATGGCACGCGTGCCAAAGGCGGCCAGCGAGCTGATTTTCAGTGGCACTCACACTGCCCGGGTCCTGGCCACCAGTCCGGGGGGCTCTGCATTTTAATTTAATTTTAAATGAAGCTTCTTAAACATTTTAAAAACCTTGTTTACTTTATATACAACAATAGTTTAGTATATATTATAGACTTATAGAAAGAGACCTTCTAAAAACATTAAAATGTATTACTGGCACACAAAACCTTAAATTAGAGTGAATAAATGAAAACTCGGTGCATCAGTTCTGAAAGGTTGCTGACCTCTGAGCTAGATGAATTGATTAAAAAAATACCAAAGGGGTTCTCACAAGATGGGCATGTAAGAATAAGCATATTGTACCCCTTCTCGCTACTGCAACATGCTTTCCCCTCTCCCAGCCTGTGTGCGTCATCAGCCCTTGCTGTGTAATTACTAATTCGGACCCCAAAGAGCTAGCTCCATGTGAGATGATCCCCACTGGCTGTACAGAGCCCTAGAGTTCTGCGTGGGTGCACAGATCCACCAGCACAACACTCATGCAACACTTGCAGGACTAAGGCCTTGAAGGGTGGGTCCTGCCATGAGGTATCTATTGGTAAAGTGCCATGCACACCCTGTGGTGCTGGATCAATCATAGCAATGTATTGAAACTGTTGCTCTCAGATTCTGAATACATAATACCTGAATGCATATCAGAGCAGAATAATTCTGCACTAAATAGGCAGGTACCTATCTTCCTGGGTATGAAAGGACTACACAAGCTACTTTTGGACCTACCAGTTAATAACTAGCTAGTACCAAATACCTGTGTATACCCTGGTGTATAGCAGTGGTGCACCACATACAGTACCTGTGAACTTTCTTATAGAACTGCCAAGTACCTTGTACCTGTGTTCTTACCTGTACAGTACACACTAACCTGTGTATTTTACCTGTGTAGTTAACTGCAAATTTGTTGATAAAAATCAAATGGCCAATTTCTGCTCTCAATTCCCCTGATGCGACTCTGAATTGCACAGGTGCAGCTGGGAGTCTAATGCGAGTCAGTATGAAAAAGGAAAGGAAACACTGGAGATTCTGAACCCAAATGTAAATGCTGTTTAAGGCTGATGCTTCTGGTTTTCAGGGCAGTTTGTATTTATGACAGATTTAAATTGCACTTAATAAATCACACTTCATAGCAAGGAAAGGCTTTTAGTTTTACACCAGTATTCAAGGACTTACTCAGATGCTGCACAAGGAGGCATGGTCAATGCAAAAGAGAGGATAGCTCCTATCAAACCCAACAAAACCATTTGCTGGCACAGAACAATAGCGTCGATCCTGAGCACCCAGCTAGAAGCCAAATCCCTCCCATCTGAGGCAGAACTGGGACTCAGAGGGTATGTCCACACTGCAATGTAAGCCCAGGGTTTGAACTCAGGTTCAAGCCTAACCTCCCTTCTGTTTATACACAAATCACACTAACCCAGGTCTTGCACCCAGGGTCCCAGGATCCCACAGGGGTGGATGGTCCGAGCCTGAGCCATGCCAGGATCCATTGTTCAAGCCCTATTGCTTTGCAGTGTAGATGCAGGTCCACTGGACTTGTGCTCTGGGAGTCTGCCAAAAGTATCCCACAGGCCAACTTTCTTTTTCCTCTGGACAGTCAACTTTGGTGGACAGTCAAGCTTTCCCACACTGCATCATGAACAAAAGGCTAGAGTAGCCACATTTTGGGAGGGTGCTAAGAAGTCTGGGATAAGGGTGGTTGAACTCAGACCCACAAGATGCAGAGTAGATGGTGAAGATCCAGGTTGGGACCCAGGGTTCAACAATTCCTAATCTGGAGTTACAAATGAGTGTAGGTGCTCGAGCCCTAGGTTAACAAACCTAGGGTCTGTGTTGACAGAAGGGGGGTTAGATTTGAGCCTGAGTTCAAACCCTGGGATTACACGGCAGCGTAGACATACCCAAAGGTAACAGTAAATACACTAAAACCCTTGCTCTCTACTATATCATTACACAGTAAGTGAGGGTCAGGGGTCAGCAAAGATTAAAAGTGGTCAGTGGGAAAAGAGTCAAGTAGAGCTGGTTGCTGTTGGGTTGATGCTGATGTTGAAGTCCAGTCCCATCTCAAAGACAAGACAAAACAGACATTTACACAAGGGAAAGAGGAAAGGAAGTGCAGTTTCTGTCTTTCTCATCTTCACTCTAATTGCTGGGAAATTATTGGCACAACCCAGGGCCTTATGAGCACCTTAACAACTGGTCAATTTGATCCCTTCTGGTTAAGGCATTCCTTGGAGCTTGACTTTCTGGTTACAAAGTTGCCAGAAGGTGGAACATAATAATGGTCTACCTAGCCAGTGTTCTGATCAGACAGTACCAGCTGCTTCAGAGGAAGGTGCAAGAAACCCTGCAGAAGACAGTTGTGATGCCCTAAAGTTCCTTTCTGGCCCCCATTAGTTAGATATTGGTTCATGCCCTGAAGCATGAGGCTTTAGAGCCCTTCCAAAACTGAGTTTTGTTTTTTAAATCCTTATTAGAATAAATATTTATGCTCTTGTTATCCATATAAATGTCCCACCCTTTTTTGAAACTTGTTAAATTCTTGTTCTCACTGATGTCTTATGTCAATGAGTTCCACAGACGCAGAGGATATGAGGGAGATTCCCAAACCTGAGCTAATCTTTTTAGGTGACAAATCTGAGGAACTGTCCCAGACTGAGGTGTCATTAAAGGAGGTTGTGGAACAAATTGATAAACTAAACAGTGATAAGTCACCAGGACCAGATGGTATTCACCCAAGAGTTCTGAAAGAACTCAAAGGTGAAATTGCAGGACAACTAACTGTCATCTGTAACCTATCATTTAAATCAACTTCTGTACCAAATGACTGGAGGATAGCTAATGTGATGCCAATTTTTAAAAAGAGCTCCACAGGAGACCCTGGCAATTACAGGCCAGTAAACCTGACTTCAGTACTGGGCAAACTGAAACTATAGTAAAGAACAAAATTTTCAGACACATAGATTAACATAATTTGTTGGGAATAGTCAACATGTTTTTTGTAAAGGGAAATCATGCCTCACCAATCTACTAGAATTCTTTGAAGGGTTCAACAAGCATGTGGACAAGGGGGGTCCAGTGAATATAGTGTATTTAGATTTTCAGAAAGCCTTTGACAAGATCCCTCACCAAAGGCTCGTAAGCAAAGTAAGCAGTCATGGGATAACAGGGAAGATTCTCTCATAGATTGGTAACTGGTTAAAAGATAGGAAACAAATGGTAGGAATAAATGGTCAATTTTCAGAATGGAGAGAGGTAAATAGTGGTTTTCCCCCAGGGGTCTGTACTGGGCCTAGTCCTATTTAACATAGTCATAAACGATCTGGGAAAAGGGGTAAACAGTGAGGTGGCAACATTTGCAAATGATACAAAACTACTCAAGATAGTTAAGTCCCCGCAGACTGTGAAGAACTACGAAAGGATCTCTCAGAACTGGGTGACTGGGCAACAAAATGGCAGATGAAATTCAATGTTGATAAATGCAAAATAATGCACATTGGAAAACATAATCCCAACTATCCATATAAAATGATGGGGTCTAAATTAGCTGGTACCACTCAAGAAAGATCTTGGAGTCATTGTGGATAGTTCTCTGAAAACATCCACTCAATGTGCAGTGGCAGTCAAAAAAGCAAACAGAATCTTGGGAATCATTAAGAAAAGAATAGCTAATAAGACAGAAAATATCATATTGCCTCTATATAAATCCATTGTACGCCCACATTTTGAATACTGTGTGCAGATGTGGTCACCCCATCTCAAAAAAGATATATTGAACTTGGAAAAGATTCAGAAAAGGGGAACAAAAATTATTAGGGGTATGGAATGGCTGCTGTATGCGGAGAGATTAATAAGACTGGGACTTTTCAGCTAGGAAAAGAGACTGCTAAGAGGGGATATAATAAAGGTCTATAAAATCATGACAGGTGTGGAGAAAATAAATAAGGAAGTGCTGTTTACTCCTCAGAACAAAAGAACTAGGGGCACCAAATGAAATTAATAGGCAGCAGGTTTAAAACAAACAAAAGGAAGTTTTCTTCATAGAACACACAGTCAATCTGTGGAACTCCTTGCCAGATAATGTTGTGAAGGCCAATACTATAACAGGGTTAAAAAAAGAACTAGATAAATTCATGGAAATTGGTCCATCAATGGCTATTAGCCAGGATGGGCAGGGATGGTGTCCCTAGCCTCTGTTTGCCAGAAGCTGGGAATGGGTGACAGGGAATGAATCACTTGATGATTACCTGTTCTGTTCAGTCCCTCTGGGGCACCTGGCATTGGCCACTGTTGGAAGACAGGATACTGGGCTGGATGGATCTTTGGTCTGACCCAGTATGGCCGTTTTTATGTAGATATTTTGTTTTATCGGATGGAATTTGCCAGGTTCCAGTTTCATTGAATGCCCCCTAGTCCTTCTGTCACAAGAAAGGATAAAGTGAATCAGCTATTCATTACTGTGTACTCCTCCATCATGTTCCCTCTTATTGAGTCCTCTCTAAGGTCAACAGTCCTACCCTTTGACATCTCTGTCCATATGGAATTTTTCCAGGCCTCTGAATCATTCTCCTTAGCAGCATCCGCAATCCCTCTGTCATAACTATAAAGGGAAGGGTAACAGGCCTCCTGTGTACAGTACTATAGAATCCCTCCTGGCCAGAGACTCCAAAATCCTTTTACCTGTAAAGGGTTAAGAAGCTCAGGTAACCTGGCTGACACCTGACCCAACGGACCAATAAGGGGACAAGATACTTTCAAATCTTGGTGGGGGGGGGGAGGCTTTTGTTTGTGCTCTTTGTTTTGGTGATTGTTCGCTCTTGGGACTAAGAGGGACCAGACATCAATCCAGGCTCTCCAAATCTTTCTGAACAAGTCTCTCATATTTCAAACTTGTAAGTAAACAGCCAGGCAAGGCACATTAGTTTTTATCTTTGTTTTCTCAACTTGTAAATGTACCTTTTACTAGGGTGTTTACCTCTGTTTGCTGTAACTTTGAACCTAAGGCTAGAGGGGATTCCTCTGGGCTCCTTAAGTTTGATTACCCTGTAAAGTTATTTTCCATCCTGATTTTACAGAGATGATTTTTACCTTTTTCTTTGATTAAAAGCCTTCTTTTTAAGAACCTGATTGATTTTCCTTGTTTTTAGATCCAAGGGGGTTGGATCTTGATCCACCAGGAGTTGGTGGGAGAAAGGAGGGGGATGGTTAATTTCTCCTTGTTTTAAGATCCAAGGGGTTTGGATCTTGATCCACCAGGAGTTGGTGGGAGAAAGGAGGGGGATGGTTAATTTCTCCTTGTTTTAAGATCCAAGGGGTTTGGATCTGTATTCACCAGGGAATTGGTGAAGGGTCTCTCAAGGCTACCCAGGGAAGGGAATTAGCACTTTGGAAGTGGTGGCAGCGGACCAGATCTAAGCTGGTAGTTAAGCTTAGAAGTTTCATGCAGGCCCCCACATTTGTACCCTAAAGTTCAGAGTGGGGCAGCAGTCTTGACATGGTGGCAGAGCGGTGGGATCATTTTAAACCAAAAGCCAGTAATATTTTTTTCTCCTTTCTAGCTGCTTAGAAAGCAGAGCTGAAGGTAGATGCATATCTTATCTCTCCTTGCCTGAAGGCAGAGATGTTAAGTTTTTTTAACAAGGGTCTTTGTTAAGAGAAGGGTTCAAGCAGTGATCAAACAGCTGGCAAAAGGAATTTACAAGCTGAATTGTTTTTTTTTTTTCTTTCTACCTCTCGGGGATAGCTAGTTAGAAAGTCTCTGTTACCTGAGCAGCCTGAGCTGAGTGCATCCCAGTTTCAGTGAACTGCAGAGGGGGTGTGACCCACCACAAGAAAACAGGAAAATGAGTACCAGTGACGTAGCTAACAAACTAGAACTGGCCAGACTAGAAGCAGAAGAAAATGAAAGGAAACATCAGAGACTGCTCCAATTAAAAGAACTCGAGAAAGCAGCTACTGAAAGAGAAGAGAAAGCCAAAGAGGAGGCCCACAAGAGAGATATGGAGCAAAAAGAAAACGAGATGGAGCTGAAAGAAAAAGAGATGGAGGAGAGAGAAAGAGAAGAGAAAGCCAAAGAGGAGGCCCACAAGAGAGATATGGAGCAAAAAGAAAAAGAGATGGAGCTGAAAGAAAAAGAGATGGAGGAGAGAGAAAGAGAGAGGAAGCATGTACTGGAATTAGCACGGGCTAGGCCGGATATACCAGCCAATCCTAGCAACCCCTCTCCAGGTACCACTTCCCATCCCAGAAAATTCCCCACCTACAAGGCAGGCGATGATACTGAGGCCTTCTTAGAAAATTTTGAAAGGGCCTGCCTTGGGTACAGCATCACTACAGACCAGTACATGGTAGAGCTGAGGCTGCAGCTCAGTGGACCCTTAGCAGAGGTGGCGGCTGAAATGCCTAAGGAACACATGAACAGTTATGAACTTTTTAAAAACAAGGCCAGAATCAGAATGGGGCTAACACCTGAGCATGCCCATCGGTGGTTCAGAGCCCTAAGGTGGAAACCAGATGTGTCATTTACCCGACGTGCCTACCACATTGGGAAAAATTGGGATGCCTGGATATCAGGAGCAAATGTTAAATCTATGGAAGAGTTGCCCTTCCTAATGCAAATGGAGCAGTTTTTAGAGGGTGTTCCTGAGGAAATAGAAAGGTACATCCTAGATGGGAAGCCCAAAACTGTAACCGAGGCAGGGGAGATTGGCGCCAAATGGGTGGAGGTGGCAGAAAAGAAAAAAACTAGTAGCAGTTGGAGCGAATATCAGAAGGGGCAACCCGAAACAAAACCTTACCACCGGGGACAACCCAAGGCCCCACCTACATCCCAAGGGAAACCCCAGATGCCTTCTCACCCCACCACCCCAGTCTCCATCAGTCAACATCGCCCCGGTGATACCTTAGCAGGGTGATGTTTTAAATGTAATGAACTGGGACATATAAAGGTCCACTGCCCCAAGAACCCCAATCGATTACAGTTCATTACACCACAATCACACCAAAGATCCCCAGACCCAGATGCCTCTTTCATACCCTCGGAGAGAAGGGAAACCTTGAGAGTGGGCAGAAAGAAGGTTATCGCGTGGAGGGACACTGGGGCACAAGTGTCAACTATCCACCAATCCCTAGTGGACCCCAAACTCATCAACCCGGAGGCTCCGATGACAATTCAACCCTTCATGTCACACTCTGTAACCTTGCCTACAGCCAAGTTACATGTCCAGTACAAGGGCTGGTCAGGAATGTGGACTTTTGCAGTCTATGACAATTATCCCATCCCCATGCTGCTGGGGGAAGACTTGGCCAACCATGTGAAGTTAGCCAAGAGGGTGGGAATAGTCACCCGCAGCCAGACTAAGCAAGCTTTCACCCCCATCCCTGTTCCTGAGCCGTCCACCAGGGCCCCGTCTGGGTTACCAGAGACCCAGACAAAAGTGGTGGAACCGGATCCCCTGCCAACGACTGCAACAGCCGTAGTGTATCCAATCCCAGAGACCCAGCCAAAGCCAGTCCCAGAACTGGAACTGGCAACACAACCAGCGCCAGAACCATTGCCAGCACTGAGTACAGCGTTTGCAAATCCATCTACAACTCCAATGCCAGAGGGCACCAGCGAGCCTGAACTGGCAGAAGCAGCAGATAACCCTACCCAAGAGGCTCAGCCAGAGCCTGAAATACCACATAGTGCACCAGCGGACTGCAGTTCACAGTCAACGGAAACAGCCCCAGCAACTGCATCGCTTCCAGAGGGACCAAGCCCAAGTCCACAGTCCAAGGAGGAACTGATGTCTCCAGCATCAAGGGAACAGTTCCAGCCCGAGCAGGAAGCAGATGACAGCCTTCAGAAAGCTTGGGCAGCGGCATGGAGCACCCCACCGCCTCTCAGCTCTTCTAACCGATCCCGGTTTATGGTAGAACAAGGACTTTTATACAAGGAGACACTTTCTGGTGGGCACCAGGAAGACTGGCATCCTCACAGACAGCTGGTAGTTCCCACTAAGTATCGGGTAAAGCTCTTGAGCTTAGCCCATGATCATCCCAGTGGCCATTCTGGAGTGAACAAAACCAAAGACCGGTTGGGGAAGTCCTTCCACTGGGAGGGAATGGGCAAGGACGTTGCTAATTATGTCCGGTCTTGTGAGGTGTGCCAACGAGTGGGAAAGCCCCAAGACCAGGTCAAAGCCCCTCTCCAGCCACTACCCATAATTGAGGTCCCATTTCAGCGAGTAGCTGTGGATATTCTGGGTCCTTTCCCAAAGAAGACCCCCAGAGGAAAGCAGTACATACCGACTTTCATGGATTTTGCTACCCGATGGCCGGAAGCAGTACCCTTAAGCAACACCAGGGCTAAAAGTGTGTGCCAGGCATTAGCAGACATTTTTGCCAGGGTAGGTTGGCCCTCCGACATCCTTACAGATTCAGGAACTAATTTCCTGACAGGGACCATGAAAAACCTGTGGGAAGCTCATGGGGTGAATCACTTGGTTGCCACCCCTTACCACCATCAAACCAATGGCCTGGTGGAGAGGTTTAATGGAACTTTGGGGGCCATGATACGTAAATTCGTAAATGAACACTCCAATGATTGGGACCTAGTGTTGCAGCTGTTGCTTTTTGCCTACAGGGCTGTACCACATCCCAGTTTAGGGTTTTCACCATTTGAACTTGTGTATGGCCGCGAGGTTAAGGGGCCATTACAGTTGGTGAAGCAGCAATAGGAGGGGTTTACGCCTTCTCCAGGAACTAACATTCTAGACTTTGTAAGCAACCTACAAAGCACCCTCCAACACTCTTTAGCCCTTGCTAAAGAAAACCTAAAGGATGCTCAGGAAGAGCAAAAGGCCTGGTATGATAAACGTTCCAGAGAACGGTCCTTCAAAGTAGGAGACCAAGTCATGGTCTTAAAGGCGCACCTGGCCCATAAAATGAAAGCATCGTGGGAAGAACCATTCACGGTCCAGGAGCGCCTAGGAGCTGTTAACTATCTCATAGCATCTCCCACCTCCAACATAAAGCCTAAGGTATACCATGTTAATTCTCTTAAGCCCTTTTATTCCAGAGAATTAAACGTTTGCCAGTTTACAGCCCAGGAAACAGATGACGCAGAGTGGCCTGAAGGTCTACTACGAAGGAAAAAGTGACGGTGGCGTGGAAGAGGTGAACCTCTCTGCGACCCTTGGACATCTGCAGCGACAGCAGATCAAGGAGCTGTGCACTAGCTTTGCGCCAATGTTCTCAGCCACTCCAGGATGGACCGAACTGGCATACCACTCCATTGACACAGGTAATGCTCACCCAATTAGAACCCCACCCTACCGGGAGTCACCTCATGTCCAAACTGCTATAAAAAGGGAGATCCAGGACATGCTACAGATGAGTATAATCCGCCCCTCTAAGAGTGCATGGCCAGTGGTTCTAGTTCCCAAACCAGATGGGGAAATATGCTTTTGCGTGGACTACCATAAGCTAAGTGCTGTAACTCGTCCTGACAACTATCCAATGCCACGCACAGATGAGCTATTGGAGAAATTGGGACATGCCCAATTCATCTCTACTTTAGACTTAACCAAGGGGTACTGGCAAGTACCACTAGATGAACCCGCCAAGGAAAGGTCAGCCTTCGTCACCCAGGCAGGGGTGTATGAATTCAATGTACTCCCGTTCGGGCTGCGAAATGCACCCGCCACCTTCCAAAGACTTGTAGATGGTCTCCTAGCAGGACTGGGAGAATCTGCAGTTGCCTACCTCGATGATGTGGCCATTTTTTCTGATTCAAGGGCAGAACACCTGGAGCACCTGGAAAAAGTCTTTGAGCGCATCAGGCAGGCAGGACTAACTGTTAAGGCTAAAAAGTGTCAAATAGGCCAAAACAGAGTGACTTACCTGGGGCATCAGGTGGGTCAAGGAACTATAAATCCCCTACAGGCCAAAGTGGATGCTATCCAAAAGTGGCCGGTTCCAAAGTCAAAGAAACAGGTCCAATCCTTCTTAGGCTTATAGGCAGTTTGTACCACACTACAGCCAAATCGCCGCCCCACTGACAGACCTAACCAGAAAGAAACAGCCAAATGCAGTTCAGTGGACTGATGAGTGTCAAAAGGCCTTTAACCAGCTTAAGGCGACACTCATGTCTGACCCTGTGCTAAGGGCCCCAGACTTTGACAAACCGTTCCTAGTAACCACAGATGCGTCCGGGTGGGGTGTGGAAGCAGTTTTAATGCAGGAAGGACCGGATCAAGATTTCCATCGTGTCATGTTTCTCAGCAAGAAACTGTCTGAGAGGGAAAGACACTGGTCAATCAGCGAAAAGGAATGCTCCACCATTGTGCACGCGCTGGAAAAGCTACGCCCATACGTTTGGGGACGGCGTTTCCAACTACAAACAGACCATGCTGTGCTACAGTGGCTTCATACCGCCAAGGGGAATAACAAAAAACGTCTTCGGTGGAGTTTAGCTCTCCAAGATTTTGATTTTGAAATACAACACATTTCAGGAGCTTCTAACAAAGTGGCTGATGCAATCTCCCGGGAAAGTTTCCCAGAATCAACTGGTTAAACATTGTTCTTGGAATGTGGAACATATTGTTAGTTTTTATATAATCAGTAGTATGTCTAAAGGTGCATGTGTCTTATTAACTCTGTTTTCTCCTAAAGCTCCAGGAAGAAATCACAGTCAGTGTGGAACCGGATGTCCAACACTATCTGTGATTTGGGGGGCGTGTCATAACTATAAAGGGAAGGGTAACAGCCCTCCTGTGTACAGTACTATAAAATCCCTCCTGGCCAGAGACTCCAAAATCCTTTTACCTGTAAAGGGTTAAGAAGCTCAGGTAACCTGGCTGACACCTGACCCAAAGGACCAATAAGGGGACAAGATACTTTCAAATCTTGGTGGGGGGAAGGCTTTTGTTTGTGCTCTTTGTTTTGGTGGTTGTTCGCTCTTGGGACTAAGAGGGACCAGACATCAATCCAGGCTCTCCAAATCTTTCTGAACAAGTCTCTCATATTTCAAACTTGTAAATAAACAGCCAGGTAAGGCGCGTTAGTTTTTATCTTTGTTTTCTCAACTTGTAAATGTACCTTTTACTAGGGTGTTTACCTCTGTTTGCTGTAACTTTGAACGTAAGGCTAGAGGGGGGTCCTCTGGGCTCTTTAAGTTTGATTACCCTGTAAAGTTATTTTCCATCCTGATTTTACAGAGATGATTTTTACCTTTTTCTTTGATTAAAAGCCTTCTTTTTAAGAACCTGATTGATTTTCCTTGTTTTTAGATCCAAGGGGGTTGGATCTTGATCCACCAGGAGTTGGTGGGAGAAAGGAGGGGGATGGTTAATTTCTCCTTGTTTTAAGATCCAAGGGGTTTGGATCTGTATTCACCAGGGAATTGGTGAAGGGTCTCTCAAGGCTACCCAGGGAAGGGAATTAGCACTTTGGGAGTGGTGGCAGCGGACCAGATCTAAGCTGATAGTTAAGCTTAGAAGTTTTCATGCAGGCCCCCACATTTGTACCCTAAAGTTCAGAGTGGGGAAGCAGCCTTGACACCCTCAATTCGAGGATGATCTCTAGCACAGATTTACATATGGGTCCTAAGATGAGTCAGGACTCCGATCCTGGCACAACAGATCCGTCCGCAGTAGCCTGTCTCTGAACCTTGAGCACAATATCCAATGTGAGGGCATCACTCAGAATCACTGCAATATTTTAAGATGGCAAATCCATAGAGGTTTGCACCACTTAATACATTAATAGGAAAATAAACTTCATTTCCCCAGGTTTTCTCAGGTGTGATCTAGCCACTGTGGCGATCGCAGCTTTTTTCTGCTTTCCTCTGCATCATGTGCTTGCAGAAACTCTCCTAGCTATTCTTAGCATGTGCAGAACCACGTCCAGCCTTGTCATAGCAAAATCCAGTCTCATGGCTTAAAGAAGCCATTTTCATTCTCTGTTTTTCTTTTCTTCCTGGGCTTTTAATTTCAGAGTGGCCTCCCCTATTGTCAGATATGCCACAATGCATCACAAAACTGGAGCATGGGATGAAACGCCTCCAAAATTCAAGGCCTCTGTGCTTTGCCCCATTCTTTTCTAAAATGCTCATCAGTCCCATCTTTCTAATGTTGGGACTAAAGCAGTAGTTCAAAGCACAGAGGTAAGGAGCAGAAAGCAACTGGCTGTAGTAAGAGCATTATGGGTGAACATCCCCCCTGTGCAGAGCCAGCATAAAGCCAATGCATTGACTAAGCCCTATTTTGAAGGCTTAAGTGCAGCTTAAATGTCACATAGGCCTGATGCTACCACTGGGGTGAATTTTACCTTCAGAGAGGAAACTTAACCGCAGGTTACACCATCAAAGCGCAGAGGGAGAATTCCCGTCTGTCTGGCTCCACAGGAATCCCAACAGCGCCCATCCCAGCGCTCCACAGGATATCCCTGTCCAAGCACTTTGCCAGCACACAACCCAACATTAGCCTTTAGCAGCCATGCTTCCACCTTTCTGTGTTCCCCTTCCACCGGCCCCAATGGGTTCATGGAGATTATCCAAATAAGAGACACACCCACACAAAAGAAACCAGTAATGGGCAAACATACATAGGTCCTAGAGTCTGGTACCCCATTTTTGTCAGAACGCCCGTTATGTCAGATCCTGTCCTCTGTTCTCTGGCTTCAGGCACCTCTGAAACGCTCGTTTTGCACTCTTCTTTGACGGAACAGGCACTAAAAGGAATCCAATCAAATAATCAAAAACTAAAGAAAATAAAAATACATGTGCAGAGCCCCTCATTCGAACACTCACCCTTCCAAAGGATAAAATAATTTCAATTTTGTTCTGTCTCATTCACTTCCCTGCCCCATCCCTTCCTAGGTATATATACATATCTTTATATTTATAGAGGGCTTTTTTATTATTTAGTTAATATGAATTACAGGCCTCGAGCATCCTCCCCTCTAAACCCAAAATGAGGAAGCTTTCTTTTTTCTCTCTCTCTTTTTTTCCCCCTCTTCTTTTCCCCTCACCAACACGATTTACATTCTCAATGTAATGTATTAAAAAGTTGACAGGGCCGAAAGGATTCACATGATGTCGCTAAGAAACCCAATTTCCATGATGAATTGCCCGGAGCCCCTGAATCACAAACCATTTTTTCCGCTGCTCAGAAGTTGATTTTTTTTTTTTAAATCTTCTTAAAGCTTCTCTCCTAATCTTCGGCTAGAAGAGATGGGTGAAAGGATTTTTTTTTCTAAACTAAGGAAAGTATTAGCATCTTGGTTGTTGTGCATCAAATTTGAAAATGCAAGGTTAGTAATATTTCAAATCGGCTACGGTCCAAGCCACTTGATAAGTATGCTCTCTCTCTCTCTCTCTCTCTCTCTCTAAGTTTCTGTTGGCAGAAGTGCAGAGCTATTGCAGCAGTTCTGTGTGCGTGCATGGTTGAAGGAAGATTCACACACCTGCCCTTCCCCCTCCTTCAGACACAGCTGTTTTCCAGTCTAAGAAACACACCAGTCTGCACTTGACTGGTCTCAGTTCAACAGCCCAGCCCTAACATCAGCCCATATTTCCATTTGGAACAATATTGACCTCATTTCTAGGGTCTGGGTTTGGCTCCTTTTGCTAAACACTTTGCCCTAGAGGGAACCCCCTAGGGTTATTTCTCTTTAATGAACGTCCTTGCTACCAAACAATGCACAAGGTGAAAACTAGTCACTTTGCCCACTCCAGGGAGACACCCAGCCAATCCTAACTACAGCTTCTTTCAGGAAAACTCCTTGCCTGCTTCTCCTCCTTCCCCAGCACACAAAAATCCAGAGCCGATTGGTGCAGCTGCCCGACAACGCGTGTGGACAAAATAAAGGCAGTTTTCCTTGCCCCAGCACTGTGATCATTGCACCAAAGCATTCCCATCCCCCATCATCTCTAGATCATGCATAGAAAGGGCCGGGACTACTTAAAACCATCGCAGTTTCCCCCAACATGCAGATGACAATGTGCATTCAGAGCTAAGGCTGCTACCAAACACCCTGGGGTGGCCTCAGATATAACCAAACCTCTAATCTGTCGTGAGGAACGCTGTAGTCCCATCTCGAGTGCTTGGCCTCCATCCAGGAATCCCTGGATGAAGTGCTCTGGCCTGTGTTATGCAGGCCAGATTAGATGATCACAATGGTCCATTCTGGCTTAACATGAAATCATGGCTACACCACTTTGATGAGGGGTGTTGACAGAACATTGGTTGGTCTTTTTTTTAATCTCCCAACATTCTCTCGGTCTTACCCAGACTGAGCCTTGGCCGGCCAGCCCTGGTCCAAGCCTCTCTTACCCTGAGCCAGCTATTTTGCTGCATCAGCAGCCTTGAATGGGAGAGCACCACAGACTTGGGTATCATTGCCTGGCAAAGACATTGCAGCTCCTGTCCCCTTATCAGCCCTCCCAACAGCTCCATATGCATGTGAAGCAAAGTAGGGGATCCTGCAGCAATGGCAGCCAGTCAAACAGGAGCAGAGACATTGCAGAGCAAGCCCAGCTACCCCTGCTGTGAGCCCAGGGTGTCAGTCATAGCTCATGGCTGAATTACCGGAGGCAGTGCATAGGGCTAAGAACCAGCATGTACACATGACCTTCATCCATCACTCCCAGGAGAACAGCAAATACCACCAGAGCTCTTCCTTCTCGCATCCAGGCCTAGAACCAGATGGACGGGGCGAGGGAGCCTGAGATGCCAAGGTAGCACCAGAGCTACATCACTGCCACTTCTTCATAGCCCATGCTGGCGAGATTGTCAACACCAAGCAATGTTCTCTGGAATGAGGGGCTGCCCAGTGCCTCCTTGAGCCTAGGGAAGTGATGGCAAGGGACCCAGTGTCCACAACCCAGCATTGACCAGCCACAGTGATAGGAATCCAACCAACAGATGATGGCCCAAAGCGCCTGGTGCTTCCCTAAAACCCCAGCAACAAGGATCCTGTCCCCACTCAATTTGCCTTTGGTAAGGAGGTGTCTGTTGGTTATGTGTTTGCATAGCGCCTAGCAAATGGATGCGACAAAGCGTAGCACCTCTAAGCACTGCTGCAATAATAATGAATCCCTGGTGTCACTTCTAGGCATAGCACCTCTATGCAACCCCCTCCTGGCTGCTGGGGAAAGAGGACATGATTGGGGTGCGTGTGTACACCATCTACCCTGGCTGCTGAAACAGTTCCTGGGAGCTTCAGCCCTGAATCAGCTTATGTTGGGGATTGGCCCAGCCACCAGCCAGCTCCAAGATTTGGGGCCACAACATTGACATAAAGCTCCTTTGCCAGCAGACCGGTCCAGCACAAAGCACAGAGCAAATAGCCTGGCCCTCTGGATGCACCAAAGCAGAGCGTCATCCACACTGGAGCCAGCTCATCCACAATTTTACATGCAAATCCCTCACACCGAGAAAATCTCAGCTCTGTCCCAGATGCTGGTGGCCCCGAATCATCAGGATGCCACCACTGGAGCATTTCTGCTGCACAGGACTCGGCAGAGGCAAAGGGTAGAAACACAGACCTTTCTTTCATCTCACCCAGCTACTGCATGAGCATTCATGCAGTCTTTCAGTCATTCAGCCTCAGCACAAGTCTCACACCACTGGCAGCCTCGGGGTCCTTCTCCTGGCCGCATCTCTCCCAGGTGATGTGTAAGCCAGGCTGAGCTATGAGAGCACAGCTAAAGAAGAGCGCATGCAGGAGCTATTGATGCTCAAGGACCACTGATCATTTTACTGTCCCACTAGGCCATTGATAGAGTCATTTGGAGCCAAATCGCCTGGGGTAGC
Organism: Chrysemys picta bellii; assembly: GCF_011386835.1. NCBI lineage: Eukaryota > Metazoa > Chordata > Testudines > Emydidae > Chrysemys > Chrysemys picta. Next base: position 51,253,876 of record NC_088799.1, on the reverse strand, counting down.
AACCTTCCTGGGGCGACATCCTGACATCAGTCTGGGAACCTGAGAGGAAGAGAAGAGAGGTGGGAGAGAGATGCTCCGTGTAACTACACAGCCCCCTCCCCCAGAATCACTCACTGCCTGAGTTAACAAACCCACTCTCACTCCCACGATTAGCCACTGTAATCCCACTGCTCCCCCAGGGATGGCATGTTACACTACGGACCATGAGCAGAGCCATGGGACCCAACAAATTCCCCAGCCCTCGCTCCGGCTCTCCTCCAAGCTCACGCTCCAGGTCAAACTTTCCCCAGTAGCAGACCCAGCTCCCCCAGAGGTTCCCTCTCAATGGCCAGACTGCTATTTAACCCATTCTTCCCCACTTTCTGCCCACTCAGCCACATAATACAAATATCAGGCCAGATCTCTGCCAGTGTGAACTGGCTCCACTCCGTTCCCTGCTGCGCCAATTACACCTGCTGGGAATTTGGCCCACAAGTAAGAGGGCAGAAGAGAGAGGGGTACTAACACAAACAAGTATCCAGCCACCCACCATCTGGAAACCCTGCCCCCAACACATCCACCACCCCAAATGGACAATCCCCGCAGCTACTCCATGAACATCTGCCTTCCCTCTCCACTGATATTACCTTTCAAGATGCTCCCCCCGTTTGAGTGCTGACCTTTGAATTAAAAAAGCATCCTCTTCATCCTTAATCCACCCCCTAACTGCCTTCGTCTCCACATCCAAAGCACAAATCCAAAATACAGGCCAAATAAATTGCATCTGTTATGGCCTTGATCCATTGTTTTATTGAAGGCACAAAGATTTCTAATAGATTAGTGATGTGCAATTTTCCTGTGCAGGAGCCAGGCTGGTTCGATTATCTAGGTGATTTCAAATTCTGTGTTTAATGGCTGTTTCAACTGGTTTCCCTAGTACTGAGGGCTCACTGGTCTGTAATTCCCAGGATCACCCCAGGCCTCATCACAGCAAACCACATTAGCTACCTCCCAGAATAGCAGCTGATTTAAATGAGAGATTGCATTGGAGCTATGCAGGACTGATGCTGGGGAGCCCCTTAAGAGCATCCAGCTGGGCAGGTTTAGGAACTCCTAAAGCTGAGCCCTGCTCCTGCAATCACAGATCCAACCTTAGTTTAGCCCCCAGTTTGTGGTTAGCCAGAGGAGGGGCTATTCAGGGATCTCCTGTGCAGAGCGCTGCAAGATTTAACACTGGCAGTATGGATACAAAGTCAGGATGAGACAAGAGCAGAACGACTGGAGTTTGTTCCAGTGACGCTCTGAAAGGATGAATGCCTGGATGTCTATCCAAGCTACCCAAGCCTGTGGAGACTCCTGTCAGACCTCCATCCCTACATAATCCCACCCCACCCCACAGGAACCGGAACAGACCTTCTCCCCACACAGCCCTCTTCCTCCCTGTTGGTGTCTGTCTGGTGCAGAGGACCAGTGATCTGCTACCTCACCCTCTCTACAAGCCCTGTGGAGCTGTGATGCTCTCACACTGTTCTGTTTCACTCCCTGGCTGGCATAAACGATCACCCTCTCCCACGCATCCTGGAGAGTGCAGCCCCGAGCCCTGGCACCTGTTTGTAGTTTGAAGGGGATAGGCCAGTCCCAGTGCCTTCACCAGGGCAGACTTCAAGCATTCAGAGGACCCTTCTGTACAGCCCTGCAATTGGAGAGCCCTCGTAACAAGGCATGTAGGAGCACCGCCAGCTTGGCAGTCTCGTGAAATGTCTACAGTATCCAATGCACCCCAGCTACCTCTGGGCATCTCACACCATGGGGCTTGGTGTTTTTGCAGAGGTGCCGTGCTTTGAATAACTTCTGAGCGGCTCTTGCACTGAGCTGGCTGAGAACACTCGCACCGAACTGCTGCCTTGCAGAAGGCACCATCCCTCTGCTGAACCCTAACAGCTGTGCCAGGGAACCCTTCAGGCTCTTGCAACCCTGCAACAGCTTCTTTCCTCACCCCATATACCAGCTGTGCCCTAAGAAGCTTGAGAGTGACAAACACCACCCCGTCCGTGAGACTTGGCTTCCTACTAGGATCACATTACATTCCAGGGCATCCCCTGTGCAGAGGGGAAGCCTTGAGGGCTAGACTGGACCCGCTCCAGGTTATCATTAGTCTTTATCCTAGTAGCACCCCAAGGATCAGGATTAGGGCCCCCTTGTGCTAGGTGCTGTACATACACAGTAATGGACAGTTCCTGTGCTGAGGAGGGCACAGGTTAAAATAAGACAAGAAGAGGCTTGTTTAGCAGAATGCCGCTGTGAGGGGGAGAGGCAGCCGTTGCACTGAGGGGGCAGAAATGGATTCAGGGAAGGCCTGTGGTGTATAAAGAGTGCCATGCTGAGGGCCCAAAGCTGGGGATCCGTGAGCACGGTGGGCTGGAATAGCTCTCCGTGGTCAGTCATGAGGGACAAGTCTGGATCTTGTTACTTCCCTGCAGCCCTCTCTTTGTGATTGAAGGGAGCATGGCATGCTGGGAAATATAGTCCATCATGGAAGCCATAGTTGTAGTCTTAGCTTTGTGGGCTATATATAACCAGCACCCTTCTGGAATAGCCAGGTATGTTTTATGCTCTAATGGTTTCTCTGTATAATGATATTGGGATCACGCTTCTGTGGGTGGGTTTGGCTGACACAGTGGGACAAGTTACCCATTCCAAGGACTTATTCACTGGTCACACTACATCAGGCTGCAACGGCTGGAGTATTTGCTGAGAGACGAACATTTGGGAATAGGTGGAATTTAGTTATAACATTTAGGAATTGTGTGAATTCTTCCCTTGGACCGAACAGGCACTGATCTCTTACAAGAAGTCTGTAAATACCTGATCAGTTTGCTGATTCAGACTAAAAAGGCTACCACTCTGAAACCTGCCAGAGAAATAACATGTTATATGTTCCTTTGGACAAGGCCTCTTATTCTATTTACTATTTGTCCTGGCAAATACACCTTCAGGATCTGATCCTCCTCCATGAGAGCTTTGTCATTGATTTCAGCACGCATAGGATCAGTCCTTAAGAGCCAGAGCCTCAAGGTATTTAGGCACCGATGTCCTATTGAAACCAATGGAATTGAGGCACCTAAATCCTTTTGAGGGTCTGGACCTAAATGCTGAAGGATACAATTTTCAAAAGCCCCTAAGTGACTTAGATGCTTGGGTTCCAGTTATTTTCAGTGTGACTTGGGTGTCTAAGTCACTTTGGGGCTTTTGGAAATGTTCCCCTAATGGTCAAACAGACACATTTGAAATACTGGGGTCCTATCTCCAGGATTCATGCTCTTGGTAGCATCTACAGCTAAACCATTTACAGGAGCAGCAGTTTGGTCTTAATGCTTTGGTTGTTTCTGGAATCACCATATCTATGAAAACTCTTGGAAAGCACTGGTGAATCTGACAGGCCCTCTCTTACAATGTTACCAGTGAGGACAACCGCCTAGATAACTTGCATTCCGCATGGAAAACTGAGTGGGGAACACTCTTCCTGTATCCCAGTGGAATTAACATTGGCCATAATATTAAACTATCCTCCACCGATCTGTGATTATGGGTGACTCATTAGAGGGAAAAAAACTAAAATGCAATAGATTCCCCCCATGTTTATTTAAGGCAAGCATAAAAAGGGTGAGGACCACTGGTGATACAGCAAAGCCCCTGATTCGTTGATACGTGCTCTGGGACTGCCCTACTGAGAATGGTTTCAGAGAGATGTGGGTGTTTTTCAATGCAGATATTCCTTTAGTATCTAGTTAGGGCTGGCAGGGGTAAAATTAGGCCTTTCCAAGCCTCAGAAACTCTTTCCTCTGTGCTGAATTTGGAGCCAAATGGCTTTTCTTGCCTATGTGGAAGCCTTCTTCATTTCTGAAGATCTGAGGCTGGTATAACAACTGCTCAGAAATGGCAGCTCTTGAATGGCTCTTATGCAGACAACAGCAAGAACCTGTAAACGTCTGTGTCATGCAACCTTCATCTGCCCTGGGCACAGGTTAACCGTCACCTTTCTTTGTTTGGAATTCGCTTCCCACCCCCCCAGTCCAAATCCGATCACCTTCAGCCCTTCCCCCAAGGCTCATCTGTTCTGCCAGGCATTTGAAAATGGGAGGGATGTAAATGTGGGGAATTGCTGGGGGGGGGGGGGGGATTGTTCCCCCTCCTTCCCCGCAGGGCATACACCAACAGCCCCTGCCACCAAGCTCCATCCTCCAAGGGAAGTTGCTCTTTCTGACTTGCTGCTGTCCTTGCTCTGGCCAGCCCACCCAGTTCTCTCCCTGCTACTGGTGCAGGGCTCTCCTGATCTGCGAGTGCAGAGCTCAGGGACTATAGGCAGCTGCTGGCCTCTCTGCAAATGCAGCAGCAGCCCCTAGCGGGCAGCAGGAAAACTGTAGCAACTCCGATGGGTTTCCAGCTGCTCATGCTTTGGCGAAGCAGCATGTGGAAACAGGGTTGTTTGCACCCATCCCAGCGGAGTTGTTACTGGGGACTGCATTCCACTAACAGGATAAATGGAGGGTACAAATGCAAAAACATGGACCCCTGGACTTCACTGGGTGTTATTCAGTTTGCTCCTGGTGGTAATGCAAAATCATTTCTGTTTATATTATGGGGAGCTGAGACAAAAGTTTCCTCATTATTCTGTACCGGTGAAATCGCTCATCTAGTGGCTGCAAGTTGAAGCTTGATAACTTCAAACTGGAAATAAGATGCAAATTTTAAACACTGAGGATAGAACAACGTTCCCAAAGATGTGATGGATTTCCCGGTGCCTGAAGTCTTTAAATCCAGACTGAATTTTGTTACAGCTCAAGGCAACTGCACCTATATTCCCCCATCCTTGGTCCAGACAGGTCACCCATTCTAGGCTCCCGGCTCCTCAGCTGTCATCTCTTTGGAGCAGAGACTCACGTCTCTCTCCTTCCTGACCAGGGTTTTTCCAGGTTGCACAGTTCCCTGCCAACACTGAGTTCCCCAGCACGTCAGACTGCCTAAGCAGGCCTGCTTTGCTTCCTCCTCAGAGGTGATACACAGCCTAACTGCCCATGCTGAGAAGTCATGTCACAGCTCTTTCTAAGCAAACCCATTGGTTCTTAAGGTGAAAGCTTTACAGAGAAAACATATTAAAAATAATAAAAGATCCTACATGCGTGCTAAGAAGCTTCCCATGGATCACCTGTCCCAACCCATGTCCATGAGGGCTCTGGTTGGTGTCAGTTCTTCCAATCCTTCCCAGGAAGAATTGGGCCCCCCCTTGGACAGAAGGGTCTGTCCATTTACTGGGTCAGAAAGCCAGCCCTGAGTCAGTTTAAACTCAGGCTATTTATCCAAAAGTCCTTGTAGTGTTTGTTGATGGCTAGAGAATCCAGCTTGAACCAGTATATGTGAGCCTTCGCAGGAGATGGTGCCTCTTTGGAGGGGATACAACTTGAGTGAATTTGCTCCACTGTTCTTAGTTCCTGGCCTGGGTGGGCTGCAGTCACCCTCCCCCATGGAATTACATACAATCCCTGGCCCACATCCCTGATACATACATTTAATACAGTAAGATCTTCCAAAGACATGGCAGAAAATTGCCAGATCTGTCACAGATATCTTTGTACAAGAAACGCTGCTGCTCAAATACAAGTTATTGGGCTAGCTGCAGGAATCACAGGGAGAAGGTCTCTGGCCTGTACTGTGATGGAGGAGGTCAGACTAGATGATCCTAGTGGTCCCGTCTGGCTTAAATCTATGAATCAGAGACCGGGAATCCATGAAAATTGGGGTTTGTCTGATACAGCCTTGCTGGAAATGATGCAGAATTCCTTTCTGAGGATAATTTTGGGAGTGTGGGGTGAAATGGCAGCCTCTCTGATTAGCTCAAAGTGTGGGCAATTAGAGGGTGAAATAGCAATTAGGGTTCTTAATTATTTGAAGACATTGAACAGTATGTCCAGTGCCCGCTTGCCTTTTAAATGGCTGTGAAAGGCAGCTCATAGCGGGCTAAACGTATGGATCTTAAACCTGGGCTGGACTGTTCTCAATCAGAGCCCTAATCCTACCCTTGATCAGACACCGCTGTGGGCACAAGCAAGCTCTGCCACACCTGTCTATCCTGGGCCACTCTACGTATCCTCCGTGTTGTTACATCCAAACGTTCTTCCTCTAGGAGTACAGTTCAATGGAGAATTATTTTGATCAGCCCCAGTTGCTGGTTCCTCCAGCTGCCCAATAGCACGCCTGCCATGGCAGATGCTCTGGCTTCAGTCTCAGCCCACGTCCCAGATATTTCCATCTTAATTTTTGGATCACGTTGAAGAGAAGGGCTGTGGCACTCTCTGGTGAATCTCAGAACTTATTGTCTGTTCGTTCTATTTGATACCTAGCAGTTTCCAGAGGGATTTGCTCTGGATGGTACCGAGACACCCATCTGCACCTGTGCTGGGTTTCCAGTTTTCACATCCAGACATGGAAGTTGACTTTGTTTGAGCCTGTTGTAATGAATCGCGGGATTATTAACACATGCTTAAAATCACTTAACCTAGACCACTGCCCTCCTCTGAATCTAGAGGGTTTCAAGCTGCTGTTTGCTTATTTAACTGTAAAATGGGACTTAGACCCCTATCTCGCTGGTATCTCCAGCTGTAAGTTAAGTCTGGCATCAGCTAGAATGCCATGTCAGTCTCGGCAGGCTGCAGTGGGCACTGGGTCAGGGCTAGAGGGACTCCTCGATGGACCTGATCCTTCAAGAGGTTTAAGGGCCTGATCTGGTCTGTAGCATCCTCAACCCCCCCACCTTGTGCTATTGGGTCTGAAAGCTGCTCAGCAGGGCCATCCAGGTGGCCTCCCATGATAAATAAGAAGCCCTGCTCTTCACATGCAAGTTCAGGGGCTGGCCCTGCATCACTCACTCTCGCCCAGTTGAGTTTCCAGGATTACTCACATGACCGGCTGCTACTGCAGGTGGCCAGATCAGGCCCCCAGTAGACACACTGGAAAATGTTTATCAGAACTAACAGCCTCAGCCCTCGGCCTTTGCACGCAGCCAACAACACCCTACCCAGCTCTTCGGTCCAGGCGGGGATGGGGTAGCGTGTCCAATACCCCACCCCCTCTGCGCTTAAGGGCTAGGGAGAGGAAGGAGCATAACACGAGCTGCAAGGGAGGAATATGGTGACATGTAACAGGTTGGCACAGCATATTCCACTCCCCACCACTCTCCTACACACAAACAAGTGACCAAGAAATTGTGCCTTACAGGAGGGGGTTTTCTGAGGTACCGTGTCTTCCTGGGATGGTGCAGTTATGTGACTTATCTAGGGTGACCAGATAGCAAGTGTGAATAATTGGGATGGGGCTGGGGGTCGGGGTAACAGGCACCTATATAAGGAAAAGCCCCGAATACTGGGACTGTCCCTATCGAATTGGGACATCTGGTCACCCTAGACTCATCATACTGAGGGCCAAGCCACTAGCCCTTCAGCAGCTCTTCTCATTGCAGCAGCTGATCTAGTAACCCTCAGGAGTCCAGTGCTGCCTGGCCCTTGGCTGCGCATCTAGTGTGTGCGTGGCTTCACCCCTTGCAGGTCCGCTCCAATGAGCAAGCAGAGCTGCATGGGGCTGCGCTCTCCCTACCAGCAGCCCCATGGAGAGGCAAGAGTACTGGCCCTACAGTAAATCCCTCGGGGTGCTGGAGAGCTGTGAGGGGTATTCTGGGGCTCTGGCGCTGACCTGGGCAGTGTGAAGCTGCTCTGCTCCTTACTCTGAGCTCTGAGCCACCCCTCTTCCTGGGACTCCCCACCTGCATGGGGGATGGGGAGCAGTTTGCACAGTCCTTTATGGGATGCCGCATGCCTGAGCAACCAGCTCTGGGGAAGCCACGGTGCCACCCACTCCTGCCCAGCTGCTCCCAGGGCACAACCCATGCTCTCCCTCGTGTATCCAGAGCCAAGCATCTGGCCCGTTTTCTCTCCTACCATGTGGTTTGCTTCATACACCAACCTGCTCACAGTGCAAGCTGGCGCTCCGCAGGGAGAATTTCTGTCATGATGGACACGTCTGGGCAGCCGGTCCACAAGACTCACCACACCACACCTTAGCCCTTGCTCTCAGTGAATATTCCAGCACACAGTGAATTATCTGCCTGCAGTAGCTGAGAGATCAATCTGAACCCCAATAGCAATCTGAACCCCATATGGCCCCTGGGCAGGCTATTCCCACACATGGGAGTGTAGACTTCTCTTTGTATTGTGCAAACCCCCTCCCCCACCAGCCCGCCATGCAATGCTTGGCCCCCAGAATGCCCCGATCCATGGAGGTCTGTGCATGTTTCAGGGGACAGCCCAGAAGCCTTGAGCAATTTGCATGGACCTTGGGTGACCTGTTTCTGAACTGCTTCCCAGGCCTGTCCAGTCCTCCCCAACATCCACGGCTCCCGGAGAGCTGCAGTTCCCTGGATTCCACCATCAGCTGTCACCCCTAGTAGCACACAGAGGTGGAGCATGCCGATGGGAAACAGCTGACCGCAAGCAGATGAAGTTACCCTGGGTTTTGCTCTCTAGTTGCTTTATTTTTATGATTCCCTTGAAATTGTGACAAACAGTAGTAATTATTCCAAAAATAAATAGCAAGGATTACAAAATCCTCACATACAAAGCTAGTCATCAATTAAATCAATCAATCCCTGCTATAAAAAGTCCCCAGAGAGACACCACAGAGCCAGACAGATAAAAATCAGCCAAATATCTTAGTTGGAGGGAGGAGATGTTATCAGCGAGCAGCTTGGGTTGGGATGCTTGGCATGGACAGCTCAAACCAAGGTGAAGGAAGCACAGAAGTACTCGGCCAACGTTGTCAACAATGGCCCTGGGTTTGGAGGCACATCACTTTTGGGGGGCCCAACCTGCAAAATCCAATAAATAAATAACATCACAACACTAGCCTCCTGTTGCTGCCATCCCATTGTTCACTCTGCTGGTGCATTCCACCCCTTGCGTCTATCTGATCTATCTAACTCTTCATGGCAGGGATTATGTGTCTGTACAGCGCATAGCACTGCAGAGCCCCGTTCCTGGCTAGCCCACAGACATTACCGTAAGAAACATGATTATTAATAAAATAATAATAATATTTAAATCACACTTGTGCCTAATGACCCCAGTCGGGGATCATGGCCCCGTTGTGCTAGGCGTAGTACACACCCAATGAAAGACAGTCCCCAGCCCAAACAGTTTGTCATTTATACACCTCTAAGCTCTTCTTTAACAATTTCCATTATCTTGTCCTGGGGCCTGAATTTGAGAAGTGCTGAGCAACCACAGCTCCAGTGGAAATCAATGGAAGCTGGAAGTTGATGGAAAGACCCATTGACTTCAATGGGAATTGGACAGAATATCAGGGTTGGAAGGGACCTCAGGAGGTCATCTCGTCCAACAGTGAGGTGGCAAAGTTTGCAGATGATACTAAACTGCTCAAGATAGTTAAGACCAAAGCAGACTGTGAAGAACTTCAAAAAGATCTCACAAAACTAAGTGATTGGGCAACAAAATGGCAAATGAAATTTAATGTGGATAAATGTAAAGTAATGCACATTGGAAAAAATAACCCCAACTATACATACAATATGATGGGGGCTAATTTAGCTACAACAAGTCAGGAAAAAGATCTTGGAGTCATTGTGGATAGTTCTCTGAAGATGTCCACGCAATGTGCAGAGGCGGTCAAAAAAGCAAACAGGATGTTAGGGATCATTAAAAAAGGGATAGAGAATAAGACTGAGAATATATTATTGCCCTTATATAAATCAATGGTACGCCCACATCTCGAATACTGCGTACAGATGTGGTCTCCTCATCTCAAAAAAGATATACTGGCACTAGAAAAGGTTCAGAAAAGGGCAACTAAAATGATTAGGGGTTTGGAACGGTTCCCATATGAGGAGAGATTAAAGAGGCTAGGACTCTTCAGCTTGGAAAAGAGGAGACTAAAGGGGGATATGATAGAGGTATATAAAATCATGAGTAATGTGGAGAAAGTGGATAAGGAAAAGTTATTTACTTATTCCCATAATACAAGAACTAGGGGTCACCAAATGAAATTAATAGGCAGCAGGTTTAAAACAAATACAAGGAAGTTCTTCTTCACGCAGCGCACAGTCAACTTGTGGAACTCCTTACCTGAGGAGGTTGTGAAGGCTAGGACTATAACAGCGTTTAAAAGCGAACTGGATAAATTCATGGTGGTTAAGTCCATTAATGGCTATTAGCCAGGATGGGTAAGGAATGGAGTCCCTAGCCTCTGTTTGTCAGAGGATGGAGATGGATGGCAGGGGAGAGATCACTTATGTTCTTATGTTCAATCCCCAACTAAATCATCCCAGCCAGGGTTTTGTCAAGCCTGACCGTAAAAACCTCGAAGGAAGGAGATTCCACCATCTCCCTAGGTAACCCATTCCAGTGCTTCACCACCCTCCTAGTGAAAAAGTTTTTCCTAATATCCAACCTAAACCTCCCCCACTGCAACTTCAGACCATTACTCCTGGTTCTGTCATCTGCTACCACTGAGAACAGTCTAGATCCATCCTCTTTGGAACCCCCTTTCAGGTAGTTGAAAGCAACTATAAAATCCCCCCCCCCATTCTTCTCATCTGCAGACTAAACAATCCCAGTTCCCTCAACCTCTCCTCATAAGTCATGTGCTCCAGCCCCCTAATCATTTTTGTTGCCCTCTGCTGGACTCTTTCCAATTTTTTCACATCCTTCTTGTAGTGTGGGGCCCAAAACTGGTCACAGTACTCCAGACGAGGCCTCACCAATGTCGAATAGAGGGGAATGATCACGTCCCTCGATCTGCTGGCAATGCCCCTTCTTATACAGCCCAAAATGCCGTTAGCCTTCTTGGCAACAAGGGCACACTGTCAACTCATATCCAGCTTCTCATCCACTGTAACCCATAGGTCCTTCTCTGTAGAACTGCTGCCTAGCCACTCGGTCCCTGGTCTGTAGCGTGCATGGGATTCTTCCATCCTAAGTGCAGGACTCTGCACTTGTCCTTGTTGAACCTCATATGATTTCTTTTGGCCCAATCCTCTAATTTGTGTAGGTCCCTTTGTATATCCCTACCCTCCAACGTATCTACCACTCCTCCCAGTTTAGTGTCATCTGCAAACTTGCTGAGGGTATTCAAGATATTGAACAAAACCGGCCCCAGGGCCGACCCTTGGGGCACTCCGCTTGATACCGGCTGCCAACTAGACATGGAGCCATTGATCACTACCCATTGTGCCTGACGATCTAGCCAGCTTTCTATCCACCTTATAGTCCATTCATTCAGCCCATACTTCTTTAACTTGCAGGCAAGAATATTGTGGGAGACTGTATCAAAAGCTTTGCTAAAGTCAAGGAATAACATGTCCACTGCTTTCCCCTCATCCACAAAGCCAGTTATCTCGTCATAGAAGGCAATTAGGTTAGTCAGGCATGACTTGCCCTTGGTGAATCCATGCTGACTGTGTAGTTGTCTGTGTGGTCTTTTCAGACTGTAAGCAATTTGGGGCAGGGACTGTCTCTTGCCATATGTCTGTACGGTGTCTCTCACAATGGGCCCTGGGCTCAGTTGGGGCCTCTAGGAGCTAGTGCAATACATAATATACTAATCTAGAAAACCCTAAGCTAGACAGACAGATACATATTCCAAGACTTTCTTACTCTTGTTTAATCTTGATTTCCTCACCTTCCTTTTGAATGTAAAAGCAGAAGTGAGCTTGGTGTGCTAACTTTGAGCCTCTACAATGCATCTTATCATGTAGTGCAATGGGGCCCTAAAAATTTTAATAAAAAGTTTAAAAACACCAAATCTTAAATGAGAACCCAGGCTTGAAATATGGGCCTGTTTGTTTCCTTTGTTGCTCTGCATGAATATCCCTGCTAATTTTTTTAATGCTGCTGTAGAGTATAGAAGAATTGCTGATGACACATTTTCTTAACACACACATTACACCAAAGGAGATTATATTTTAGCCTCTTTTAGAGACTATAAAATCAGATTCAACCTAATGAAACCACAAATAAAAAGGGGTTTTCCTTTTCTTTTTCAATCTCTTGGCATTTTTCCTCTTGTGGTTTTATTATTCTTCCTCCCTCTCTTTCTTATATTATCTGTGTTTCCTGCGCATTTCAAATCAACGACATGTTGCTGGGACGACTAAGTCTTCTAACCTTCTTAACTCTGCCATTGTTATTGCCTGGTGTGTATTTAGGAGGAGTGTTTTAATTTCTTTTAGAATACACAGCGCCTGCCCCTTGGAAAGATATTAGAAATGGAGAAGTGGGGAGGGGAATCTTTTATTCTATAAATGTATGCTATTCAAATCATCTTTTTTATTTCCTTTAAACCCATCATTTGTATGCTGTAGGTCGCCACTTTAAAAACCCAGTTGTCTGTTCTTGAAAGGATGGCTCTACGTAATGATGTCATCCATATTCAGCTGGATTCACTGCAGAGGAATGCTTACGCGCATATGGGGAAATGTGAGTTGGAGGCTCAGATGCCATTTATGACTTGCAGTTTTCCCTAAAAATGTCCCTATTAAAAGAAAAATGGACTACCCTCCCCAACATCATCTTGGTTCACAAGAATTTACTGAGCTAGGTTTACCTACAGAGAGCACAAACATTTCCTATAGATTCATGCCATGCTAGGTTAAAATTGTACTCAGACAGTCTATAGCTATAAATATGAAATCTATAAATGATATTTAAAATGTTACAAAATTATCTGTTTTTGTAACATTTCACATTAATTTCTTTGGTGAAATATAGGGCCAGATCCTCAGCTGGTATAACACCGTGCAGCTCCGTAAGAGTATAGAAATTACTATATTAGATCAGACCAAGCTCCCATTTAGCCCAGTCTCCTGTCTCTAAGAATTCCAGTCTCAGCTGCTTCAGATAAAGAAGGTTCAGGAATCCCAGAGGAAGGCGGCTATGGGACCCCTGAGAAAATTTCTTAAGGTCAGTGGAACTATGCTGATTTACACCTGCTGATGTCATTCATTTCAAATATATTTCAAATTAGGACCATCACATATATTTGATATATAATGAAAGCTGGTCAAGTTTGATCATTACAAACATTTTAAATTCTGTCACACACATTTGCCACGACTTCACCAAAATACGTCTGTGAGAAGATCTAGGTGGGAAAACTTGAATCCACCTCAGAAATGTGGACTGTTATAAGAGACATCACAGCTTTCCTACACTCTCCAGTTAATGTCAGTGAAATGTGTCAGCATTCATTACAGTTTTACTGTATTAAAAACCTAATTGTACATGTGTTGTTCATGCAATCTCCAGTTACTTCAATGTCAACTTGATGTCTCCCTGATGTATTTATTGTACCTGGATCAATGCTCTTTCAACAACTAATTGATCTTTTATTAACATATTATAACTCACTTATTAAATCTAAATTAAAGACTTAATTGAGACACTTAATCTAGAGTGTCTCTGTATTTCATCCTCATAAGCATAATGTATCGTTTAATTAATTGACAGAGCTGATAATAGCATGTCATCTGTCACCATGTTCACTGACCTGGGAGCTGGTTTTCAGCTTGAGGGTTGATATAAATATGGGGCTCACATACGAATAAATGCTACCCTGTGTGGGTGTGTTATAATACATAACATACCATGCACATTTATTAAGTTGATTTCCCACACCCTCAGCAATAAATTAACAAGCTGTTTAAATCACAAATCAATAACACAGCCTATTTAATGACTTCAAAGTACAAAATAACTGGAAAACGTGCCATGATAAAGAATCACAGAAAGAGATGTTTCTTCTAACACTGAACAAGGGACTTTATTAGACTAAGGAAACAGCTTCATCACTAAAGTAACTCTGTCTCTCCCTCTCTGTCACTGAAGAATTTCGTAGAGCCTTGCTTGGATCCACTCTTGTCTGACTTCCCACTGCTGATTAAAAGAAATAACATATGAATCCTCACTCTACGTTCCTCCTTTATTTGCCTGTCAGGACTTGAGGCCAGACTTCTGTTTCTATTGCAGTAACTGATGGCATATACTTAATCAGCACCTAGATAAGTGAATTCATGCTACTGCAGTATGTGTGAGGGATGCCAAACTGTTGCAGGAGAGACACAAAACAATGAAGCTAGGTCTCGGAAAGTGAAAAAAGTAGTGATAGGTAAACGTCAAAGGTTCCTGACTAAGCGGAAGGTCACCTAGCCCCAGAAGTCAGAGTGAAAAGCTCAGAAAATCACTCACAAAATGGACAAGGTTTTCTGACTTGATTGGTTTCATAAACACTTGGAACATAGTGTGACGTTGCACTCCATATGCTTTATGAAAATATGCTTGGAATGTGAATATAATGTAACTGGAATATGCTTCATGCAAAAGGTCTCTTGTAAGGTATCATTACAAAGCTTATAATCTTCTGAGTGTGTTCATCATATTTGTATATATATATATCATTCTTGTATCTAAAACTAGAAATATGAAGTTAACTCTGAGGTCCTATTGTAATTATGCAAAGTGTGGGCCATTAATGGTGGTTTAGAATCTTGATGGCACCCATTGACTGGGACAATTGGCTGTAGATGGCTTCTTTACCTGCAAGCCTTCTTGTGGACTTGGGGCCAGCCTGTGGGTAATGAAGACTGAGGTCTTACAGTGACATGTGACCATGTCACCTGATACTGGAATCCATCTTAAACCTGATGCTTTTCCATTTAGAAGGAGGGGTGGGAACCCAGAGAGACAAAGGATTCCCACCTTGGGCTAAAGCTATAAAGGGGGTGGAACAGAACAAAGCAGGCCAGTCATGAGAAATCCCCTAGTTACCACCTGAGCTGGAACTAACAAGGACTGTACCAGGGAAAGGATTGGGCCCAGACTAGGAAGGAGTCTAGTCTGTGAAAGAAGCTTATTGGAACATGTCTGAGGGTGAGATTTACCTGTATTCATTTTCTTAATGTATTAGGCTTAGACTTGCGTGTTTTGTTTTATTTTGCTTGGTAACTTACTTCGTTCTGTCTGTTATTACTTGAAACCACTTAAATCCTACTTTTTATTCTTAATAAAATCACTTTTGTTTATTATTAAACCCAGAGTAAGTGATTATTACCTGGGGGAGCAAACAGCTGTGCATATCGCTCTATCAGTGTTATAGAGTGTGGACAATTCAGGAGTTTACCCTGTATAAGCTTTATACAGAGTAAAACGGATTTATTTGAGGTTTGGATCCCATTGGGAGCTGGATGTCTGGGTGCTGGAGACAGGAATACCTGCTGAGTGGTTTTCAGTTAAAGTCTGCAGCTTTGGGGGCATGGCCCAGACCCTGGGTCTATGTTGCAGCAGAGTAGTGTGTCTGGCTCAACAAGTCAGGATTCTCGAGTCCCAAGCTGTCAAGGAAAACAGGCTCAGAGGTAATTTCAGCACGTCAGATGACAGTCCCAAGGGAGTTTCTGTGACCGAACCTGTCACACACAGCATCACTCAGCTCCAATCAGGCAGTCCTCGGGCTCCCACAGAAAGCTTGGGAGCCTATTTCCCATGGCTAATACCAGCCGCAAGGACTATAGATCAATCCCCCGGTATTGGCTCACCCAGCTGACCTGCCAACCCATCCCCTCCTACATCCTGGCCTGTGTGAGGGGCATCAATGCCTCAGGAGTGTTGCCAACTCTGGGCCATGTCAACAATCACAGTTCCATCCACATCTGTTACGCCTGTAGCTTATACAGGGAAAAGTCTGTCCTGTGGTGCTGAAAAGTGGGGTTCAAACCCTGCTGCTAGCCCCTGTGGAATAAAAAATATACATCTAGGTATAAAGGCTGGGTGGGAGACTTTGGAAGGGAATTAAACTAAATCAAATTAAGGCCACTTTAAATTTGAATCAGTGTGTCTACACAGAGGTTTAGTGGCTTCACCCCTCCTCACCTACGCCAAAAGCTGAGCATCAGGCCAGCGGCCAGAGCTTTCCACCATCCAGAGCCACAGCAAAGGTCTAATGTGGTCAGGCAGGGCATGCCTCCGTTGGCTCAGCCCCTGCATAGCCCCCAGCCACAGTCGAGCACTGGGGCATGCCACTGCCAACCTGGCCTCACAGCTGAGCTTCACGGCTCAAGGCTCACCTCTGACTGCACCCATAAAGCCACGTGCTGCATGGACATGGCACTAAAAGGAGACTGCAACCTGGGCCCGAGGCCACTGGGCCTGGCAAAGTGAGAGGGACGACCCAGAAAAATGCCCTCCTTGGAAATATGAATGGGGCCCACCCAGGTGCAAGCACCAGCAGCCGATACAAACATGCTGTACCTCAAACTGCACCCATGGCAACCTCACCATGGGCCACCCCAGCCCAGCTGCCTTGCAAGGGCTCTAAGGGTCAGCTATTTTCCCACATGCCAGACAAGCATGGCTGAAGCAGTCTGGCCACACACCAGCCAATCAGGATCTGGAGGGCCTGACCCAAGCCAGCCAGAACCCCTGCAGAGAGCCTCAGGGAATGGATGGATGCATGAACCCAGGGGAAATCACACTGTTGCTACTGCCATCTCCAGAGGACACTCGACGAGGGCCAATCCCAGGAGCGGTGCCCAGTAGGATAAGGGCCCCAGGCCTGAGAGAGTGAGAGCCATTTCCCAGTGCCCAGTCAGTACTGAATGCCATAGGCTGCCCCCCCCCCCGCCCCGGGTCCCTTCAGGTCACCCACCAGCACTGAGGCCTCCTACAGGAGCAGGCAGGGGCTACAATCTATCAAGGGTCAGAGCTCTCGTGATGCTAAAGGCACCGTCACAGACGTGCTGCCATAGTAACCAGGAACATGTCATGAGTTGGCAGGTCTCAGGAGACAGGCACTGGCAGGGGAGCTGGACATCAGGGAGCTGCATAGGGTGCAGGTGCCCAGTGCTTGGTGGGGTCTGGTAAATTCACTGTCTGGCATGTTACTGGGAGGAGTCCCCTACTGAAATGAGGGCAGAGACGCTGCGTATTCCAGACAGACAGGAATCTGAGAGAGGGTACAAAGCCCCAGATCCCACACAGGTGCACTAACACACCAGAGGACTGCTCCTGCGGTGGGATAGAGCGATTGCTCCTGCCTGGCCAGCCCCTACTCTAGCCTGGGCACAGGGCTGGGCAGAAGGTGGGTGACTGCATGCATCAGAGTCTGAATGCTGCTTCTGGAACACTGTCAGCGTAAGAACAAATAGTTCAGCTGCAGCAGGTTAGAGCCAGTGCTGGTCTCATCACAGATTCTGGGAAACAGTATTAAAGGTATATGGCTATGGGTTTTGTCTGCTACAATGACCATGTACTGAGTGGAGAACAGTCAGAATGTGTCCATGCCAAAAGGGGAAGGCGCTTCTATTAAACCCACCATCTTTGTTCCCCTGTTCACACACCAAGATAACCCATTTGCAAAGGAGAGGAACCTTTCTCGCTAACTCCCAAAGCACAGTGCAAAATGCTCCTTTGTTTTTTGGGGGGATGCAATTACTCTCAGGCTCCCAAATTCCAGAATGCCACATTTGCTCCGCGTACTCCTGTGCCCCCTCTGTCTGGCAGCATTACTTGAGGGAGTTGTCATAGCTTGCAACCAAAACATTTCTGTTCTTCTTGCACCACTGCACAAATACTGTCTCAATAATTTTCCCAACCACCCCAACTGAGGGGTTTGCATATTTACAGCCCCCTGATTTATACCCAGTTTGGCCATGGTGGTGGGGGAGTTCCTTGGATTTTTTCACACTATTGTGAAGTGTGATTACAGACTGGCTTTGCTCAGTGTGGGTCTGTTCCCAGGCACTGGCACTGCCCGCAGCAGCATTGCCGCTGGTCACAGCTCTATACCTCTTCTCAAATTGCAAAGCTGGTTCATTTACTCCAGCTGGCGAGAAATCGTCCTTAACAACCAGCTCTGCAGTTACACGCCATCCAATCTGTCAATGCTGCTGAAACCTACTGGCCAGCATGGGTTACCGGCTCAGCAGGTCCACATAGGATGTGATTGTGACAGCTCCCAGCTAGAATACCTGGCTTTGTAGCAACTCCTGCTCTCAGCTCTGGAGGTCCCTGTTTCAGCCCCTGCTGTTGGACAAGTCCTGCTGTGGAATTCCCATCATCACTAGCCAGGGCTGGTCTAGGTTTACTGGGTCCAGCTGCCACACAGGGGGCTGGACTGGATGACCTCTTGAAGTCCCTTCCAGCCTGATGTGTCTACAATTCTATAAGATGGTGACAGTTCCACTTCCAAGCCCCATTGTTCCCTATTTTGGCTGTTGGTCACCCAGTGGCGAGGTAGCCGATGAAGATAAGTGCTGAACACCAAGGAGGGTGCCTCTGGGAGTGCTCCCCAGCAGCCTGTCCCATGGATGGGTGGGCACAGTGGGGGGGTTGTTGCTTTGGCTGTGGGGGGACAGCCTGGATGCTCTGCTGCCATCAGGGTAGCCCCTGACACTGAAGGGTCTCCAGCGGTCTCTGCTTCTGTGACCAGCGCCATGGTCTGCTTCCCTCTCCCATGCCCCAGCGGGAGGGATCCAGCCTGTTGGCTCCGGTTTCAGTTGCCCACCTTTTCTCCCCTTCCTCCACAACTTGCTGTTGTGATCCGGGTGCTTGCTCCACCCAAAGCAGCCTCACCCGGCAGCCCCTGAACCCCACTGGCCTCTGCCCATACTGCAGCATGGCATGTGGGCCATAACACCCATCCTATGCTCACCCGCCCCGCAATTCACAGCCATGGAGCTCTACACTACATAGACAGGTGGTGGAGCAATATGAGCTATTCCCACGGGGGTTCATCCTGGTGTTGAACCACTCCGGGTCCCACGAGCTGGGGTAAAGTTAAGCCCCCTTGCTTGGCCGCTGCCCTTCAGTTTATGGGGTGCTGTTAAAGCGGCAGGGGATTTCACTGAGCGGCTCTGCTGATGCCACTCACGGGCTAATTGAGGGTGTCAGCAAGCAGCTCCGGCAGCTCAGGTGTCCACAGGGCTACTGGCAGCCTGACTCTGACCTGAAAGGATGATCAGAAGAAAAGAAAAATGCAATTTACGGGCCCGTCGGTGGACAGTGTGCTGTGTCCCCAGCTTGGTAACTGGGGGTGGTAATGCTGGGGGTTGGACTGAGGTGGCATGTTTTAGTGGCTTTGGGTCAAAGCTGGTCGGTCAGGTCCTGACAGACAGCCTGGTGAGGTTCGTTCCTGGAACAGATTGGGTGGCCCTTGATATCTCCAGCTTGCCATTTGCATCACTATGGCCTATGCGCCAAAGGCAGGCTGCGGCAGCCCCTGGCGGCAGCAATTATTCTGTTTCCCCAGTGCTGCCTATTACGTCTGTGCTAGCTAAAGTTCCGACCCAGGTGCCGTTCTCCACACCCCGGTGCCTGCGTCCCCTCCCCCCTCGCAGTCCCGCAGCAATAAAGAATTTCATTTTAAAAATGGAAAGATTTAATTTAAAAATATAAAATGGCAAAGGGAGGGTTTTTGAAATAAAAAAAAAGTAATGGCAAAGAGATGATGTTTGGAACAAAATGTTCTAGAGGAAAGCTGTTCCCTTGGGGTTTCTTTTCTTTAAGCTTTGCATATTACAATTTGAAATTTTTGTAAAGAGTTCCCCATTTGATATTCTCACTGGTTGCCTGAATTTAAATATCTCTCTCACCTGAGATTAATACAGGCTTCACCCTGAATTACTTCCTAGCTCTGAAGTACAGCTCAACTCTCTACAAATTCACTTCTCTTTTAGAGGCATAAAAGCTTATGAAATATATAAAATATTAAAATCGCATGTGTGCCCACGTGGAGCGGGGGCGGGGGGGGGGGGGGGGAGAGATTGGGTTTGGGGGATTTTTCTTTGAGATGAAAACATACTTTTCCTTAAATGCAATCACACATCTGTTAGCACAGGACAAGGGGACCCATTAAAGTCCATAGGCAAAGATTTCAGCCTGAAAAACTAGAAACTCATTTAAATTGTCCAGTGCAGAGGACAGAGCAGAATGCAATCCAAGGAAATTATTCTTTCTCTGGGTAACAGAAAATATCAAATTTCTCAGGAGCAAAACAAAGTATCCACAGCAAATTAGGTTATAAACAAAGATGAGAATGCAAGCTCCTTGTTATGCTAAATCAGCATTAACCAAATCCACCTGCTGGGGGAAAAGCACCTTGTTTTGCATCTTGAGGACCCATTAGTTAATTGCTATTTAAACCCAACACTTTTTATGTAAGTCCTATTTAACCCTTTAAAAACCATCACATTTTTTAAAAACAAGTAATTAGTCCACAATGACTGCTCTTCCCTTGCTCCTATAGAGAGTTGAAATTGAGGCAATAGGGTTTCTTGCTATTCTCTGGCAGGACAGGAACAGCTGACCTCTTTCAGGATGAATGGCTTCCTTTTTGTTTATTCCTGGGTCTGCTTTTAGCTAGGAGGAGCCACATTGCCATGAGGACTACTCTGGGCTCACTGTCAATGTTTGTTTTAATTCCATCTTGCCTACAAAGAGAATTAAGCCCCCATGAAATGTAAGTTGTTTACTTTAGACTGATAGTGCCTAGAGACCTGGGAAAAGCTCACAGTTATGGTGGCCATTGCACTAACGCTTATAGCCCCACTCCCAGTCCTGCTTCACTTCCTGGTCCTTTCTTCTCTCTTGGGCCTCCTAGCTTTTCTTTTTCCATTTCCCCACTTTGATCTCTGTTTATTCCTCCTATACGCACATTCTATCACTGTTCTAAGGGCTGGAGAAACAATCCAGACCCCAAATAGACAAGATAAACAAAGGAACAGAGGCAGGAAGCAACTTGTGCAAAATCTCACAGCAAGCAGGAAGAGCTGGGACTAGAACCAATGCCCTTTGAGTCGTAGGCCATATTCGCTAGATCACACCTTGTGTTCTTTGGAGTTTGCAGCAGCTCTAACTGGGGTCAGATTGAAGGAATATGGGAAATGGCATCTGTGTGTGCATATTCAGGAAAACTACATGAAATCTACCATGAAGAGGATTTCTGAATAGGACAAAATGAGACAAATGGGGGAGGAGGTGTTAGCTCTTTGGTCTTTCATAGCAAATTCCAAAAAAGATTGCTTGATTTCAAGGTAACTCTGCAAGTAGGCTCTTTTAATATCAACTTTTCTTTTATGAGACTGCTCCATATTTTCTGGAACCAACTGCTTTTTTTTTTGGACTTGCTGTATAGACTGCCAATGAGTTATTAGTACTAGCCTAAGAATTGAGTTTGAAGGAGCTCAGATCCTTCTTTGATCAAGCAATAAAATTTGTTTCATGACTCAATGAAATTTGGCTCAAGTAGAATTATAGAAAGGTTAGGTCATCCAATCAGAGAATATACACAATACCATGTGAATTAGTTGACCAATCTTACCTCTCAAACTGCAAATTCTGAAATATCAAATACTTGAATTAATATTTGTGACAGTTTGTAAAAAACTCAAAATGCTGGCATAGATTTGTACAAACAAATCAAGCAATTCTGAATAAAATATCTGTAGTGGTCATAGTCATCTGAGGATGACTATTATGAGGTCTCCCAAATGGTATTGAAATTTAAGATGTGTAGAGATTTGAAATTACAGTCATCCTTGGATTTCACACTCATTTTACATTCAGAATGTAGGCTCCAATTTTAGCATATTTACTCTTCTTTGGGCTGACTGAATTTTCTATAAGATTGTGCTGATTAAAAAGGTAATAATTTTTGCAAAAGAAACATTTTCGAATAACTCCCTTTTTTAAATGGATTCAGCCTGAGATTATAACAGTTCAGGAGACCTTTCTAGCTACCTATCCCAAATTCCTAGAGCCAAAAATTCTCTCTCACATACATTTTCATTGCTACTTGTAAAAACAGCTACATTTGAAAAAATGAGATTTATAATTAAACAAAATTAGTAGTGACCGCTGCATCTCATTGATATGACCATAATCAGAGTCGGGACATTCTTAAGCACTATAGTGTCTTAGTAACATTGATGGTAATTCAACCAATCATCTCTGTTCTTCAATTGAGTGGTGTGCTGCAATTCTAAAGATTGAAATGTGTTAATGGAGTGAAGGAGACCATCTATGGCTCAAGACTTTCTCATTGTTAGATGATGTGTACACAAACAGAACCGTGGGATCAGCTGCTTGGGCGGGGGCTGAGTCAGCAGGCTTCACCCTTCTCTCAGCTTCAGCCATGTTCCAGTGATGTCGTCCTCTCAGAGACTGCAGAATGTGGAAGCTGTAGTAGTACTTCAAAGGCAGAGTCTTCCATCAACCTCCTCTCTGTAAGCCCCACTGCAATGTGCCACCACGCGTACAGGGGAATTGTGGGGAGCTGGCACAGGCAGCTGGACTTTCATCCCCAGGGACCCATGTCACCTTCCAGTTATCCTGTGTTCCCAGGATTCCCCTCTACCCTCTTCTTAGAGCGCCTACACTCTGCACTTTCCCCTGGCGCTGCCAGGTCCTGCAGTCCTTCTGGGGCCATGGCTCACAACTCTCTAGCTCCTCCAGTTCCAGACCTTCATTCCAGCTCCCGCTCCTCCCGGGAGACTTTTAAAAACTGAAACTACAAAAACATACTTCATTATGAAAAGAAAGTCAATACAGTTTATACTGAGAATTTGGCCTAGACATACTAAGGTCACGCTTTAGATTAAGTTCCATTTATATATAGTTTACACAGGTTAATAGATGTTATAAGCATGTTACAGAGATGGGTAGCATGTGTTATAGTTATATGCACATCAGTCAAAAGATGGTTGTAAACCTTAACTACCAACAACCTGTTGGACTCTAGGACAACCTAGAATAATTAACTAATCATTTATGAAAACATCTATTGATAAAAGAACCCTTTTTAAACCATTTAAAAATGGAACCTTAATATAAATTGTGGCCCAGTCAAAGATGAAAAGAACAGGTCTATATACCCCATCCCCTTCCTTCAGGCACGTAACGGTCACTTTCCCACCAGCATAGCAGAAGGCTTTTGTTGAACAAGTAGGCCCAGTTCCTCAAAAGATTTTTAGGCACATTTGAGGAGCTGGGCCATAGTTCACTTGGTGGGGAAATCTGAAATGTTGCTTTTGGGCAGTGGGGGGATTTGATATGCCTAGTTTAAAAGAATTAATATCCTGTGCCACTTGATCTTCCATAGGATGCTACATTATACAATAGGTAGAACCTCCACAGTGCGTACAAGGGGTTAATGAAATATGCTATTCCCCTAGAGATGAATCTATTAGGTTGAATTCATCCTTGATGTCAGTCTAATGAAATCAGTGGAGTTACATCCAGGATAATTTCTCCATTGCCTCCTAGTCTTCCAGCCTGTCCCAGCCTAGTTAGTTGGAAGTCAGGTGTAGGTTCTGGATCTCCCTGTTGCAGTGCTATTTTAGACTCACCAACCAAGCACAGTCATATCTCATTGTGTTTTTTATTTTTCACATGCTTTGTTGGACTCAAGTGGTTGGTGGAATTAACTGGACAGTCACGTCTTGTAATATTTAGTTTATGATCAATGCTGGACTTGGTCACGGTCCTTTTCTTTTTGCAATTGTATTTTATATGCAAAATTTTATATATTTTGTTTAAAAATTATCCACTGCTGGAAAAGAAGGACTTCTGTTTAGCTGCTCAATTCTGCTAGCTGCAATAAATTTCTCTGCTAGTAATGCTTGTCTGAATCGAATATAGTTTATTTCGTTTTAAGAAGTCTTTTTTTTTTCATTTCAGGAAAATGAATGTTAGCGCCAGATAAGAAACTATAGTCTGCTTTCAAGAAGGTTACAAGAAAACTGCATCTTGCATTACTAATCCTTTATCTTTCATGTTAACAAAAAGATTACTGACATATTTTTGAAAGAAAGAAAATAAAATAGCAAATGCATCTAAAGAACTGTGTAACTTTCATGCAACACACAAATCAGTTGTTAAACGTGGAGAAAAAAAGGAGAGGAATGAAGGGAAAATTCATAATACATTTTCCTTTGTAAAGTGAGCAAACCAACTTTCTGCAATAGAAGAAACTACTGCAGGACTAGAAGATGCCCCCTTCGTAGACAAAGAACAATTATATTTTAAACTAAAAACCCAATTCTGATTGCTTGTGAGTTCAGGATAAGACCTGACAGCAATATAGTCTTTTCTTGGGGTAAGATTTTGCACAAGTCTTTATGAATATTCCAGTGGGAGATGGCAGAAGTCAGGCACAATGCTGGCTATATAAAGCTAAAGCAAGTGGGCCTGATTCTCCATTGCCCTGAACCTCTGGGATCATTGATATCAGAGAAGCTATTCCTGTACTTAAGTGCTTTGCTGGATCTTGGCCAGACTGCTCAGCACCTTGAAGGAGCAATTAGAGCAAAGGCAACAACATAAAAAGATCTGTGTCAGATAGTGGAGTGTTAGGAACATTAAATTAGTGCAAGACAGACTGAAGGAGTGTAAAATATTACAAGATGGGCTAAAGTGGGTAGAAGACAATGTTATGATGTTAACTGTACTATTTGAGAAATATATGTGATCACGTAATTAGAGTAAACCATATCCACACCTTAATTTGGGCATTTCCTGACTTTTATGCACAATCTTAATATTCTGTTAATGTAGTTTTTTTTTTAATAATGAATATATATCACCTCCAGGAAAAAATAGGAATGCAACAGAAATTCCACCCCTGAAGGTCACACAATTCAAATTCTTACACCATAACAACATTACCCAGGGCCATATTGCACATCCTCCATATTGTATATACCAGCACAGAGTGAATGGTAATGTGGTGTGTTAACATATAAATAGGGCTACTACAACAGGGCAGACTTACCTGATGGGTCTGAACTACTGGGTTTCTTAAAGCCACCTTTTACTCCCTGTGTTCTGAGGCAGCCAAGGACCTGGCCAAATAAGGACCTGACCCAGCGTAAGAAGAGCTAATATACTGTGTCGCCACATCCTCTTAGCTCTGGAACCATCCTAGCAGCATGGCAGAGCTGAGAGCAAGGGAAGGGAGGTATTTTCATTCAAGACTTTCCTCCCCACATAACAAAAGGCAAAGATGTGGAGGCAGAGGGTCTGTTCCTGGTTCTGCCTCAGTCCAGCTGTTGGACCTTGAACAAGTCATAGAATCATAGAAGATTAGGGTTGGAAGAGACTACAGAAAGTCATCTAGTTCAACTCCCTGCTCAAAGCAGGACCAACCCAGGCTAATCATCCCAGCCAGGGCTTTGTCAAGCCGGGCCTTAAAAACCGCTAAGGATGGAGATTCCACCACCTCCCTAGGTAACCCATTCCAGTGCTTCATCACCCTCCTAGTGAAACAGTGTTTCCTAATTTCCAACCTAGACCTCCCCCACTGCAACTTGAGACCATTGCGCCTTGTTCTGTCATCTGCCACCACTGAGAACAGCCTAGCTCCATCCTCTTTGGAACCCCCCTTCAAGTAGTGGAAGGCTGCTATCAAATCCCCCATCACTCTTCTCTTCTGCAAACTAAACAAGCCCAGTTCCCTCAGCCTCTCCTTGTAAGCCATGTGCCCCAGCCCCCTGATTTTGTTGCCCTCCGCTGGACTCTCTCCAATTTGTCCACATCCTTTCTGTAGTGGAGGGCACAAAACTGAATGCAATACTCCAGATGTGGCCTCACCAGTGCTGAATAGAGGGGAATAATCACTTCCCTCGATCTGCTGGCAATGCTCTTACTAATACAGCCCAATATGCCATTGGCCTTCTTGGCAACAAGAGCACACTGCTGACTCATATCCGGCTTCTCGTTCACTGTAATCCCCTGGTCCTTTTCTGCAGAACTGCTGCTTAGCCAGTCAGTGCCCAGCCTGTAGCGGTGCATGTGATTCTTCCATCCTAAGTACAGGACTCTGCACTTGTCCTTGTTGAACCTCATCAGATTTCTTTCAGCCCAATCCTCCAATTCACTTCCAAGTCACCTCACCTCTGTGCCTGCATCCCTTCCCGCCCCACGTACCTATAGACCATGAGCTCTTTACAGCAGTGTAAACTGGCCCTGGTGGCTTCTGCTGTTAGTTAAACCTGCTGTATTCATGAGGGAATAATTCAAGCCTTTTCCCCCTCAGGGATTTTGTGATCTCAGCCCACATGCTCTCTTCGACTGTTTGTATTATGCTTGTGTCTGGGTGCCCCAGCTGAGAGCAGGACCCCCTTGCACTTGGAACTGTACCAGTGCCTCACAAGACAGCTGCTTGGTGGAGGATTTGACACACAGGTAATCAAGACTGACATGGTACAGGACGCTACCACTACCTTTCCAACAACGTTCGCCGCACACAACCGAACACCACTGGGAACAGATGTATGTAAGCAGAAATCACCTGCTGTGGCCCCTTCTCTACCTTAGGCTGATATTCGTGAGGTAACGCTAACCAGAAATATAGATAAGGCTACATGTCTCCCCAAGCTCAGGCCCCCTCTCTCCCAAACAGCATGTGGCTCTGTGCTTCTTGAGAGCCACATTCTGTTTGGGATGCTCTCTCCCTGGGCTTAGCTCTTTACACCTCCCTAGAAACTACAGGCCAGATCCGCTGCTCTGTTTTTCCATAAGAAAATATGCCCAACAGCTCGGGCATACACCGGTTTGTTAGGAAATCCACAATAGAATCCCCTGACCATTCTGTTCTTAAACCCCTTTGATCAAGAATTAGTTAATTACACTGAACCCAGTCTATTCCTCGTTACGAATTTTGCCATGTCCCCCAGATATACAATTGCAGGCTCTCTGCGTATTGTGTCCTTTGAAATGCATTTATGAGCCTTTGAAGCTCTCCCCCCTTAATGACACATTGTTCGTTAATAAGTTGCCTGTAACGGTTCCCCATTAGGCGCTAGCTGGCCTCACCGCTCCATGGGTTGGATAAGTAATAATAATCCAAATGTAATTGATAATGTTATAGAATAAATGGGAATGTGGGCTGCATTAAGAGCACATTTCCCTTTGCTCCCTTTCATTCCATTATTCCCCTTCCCTCCGGAGCACCCTCAATGATCCGTCTGCTTCCTTGGCGCTCACACCCCCCGTGCCTAGCAGACAGTGTCACGTGGCCTGCACTCAGCGGTAAACTGGGCCGAAGATATTTTTGTTCTTTTCCTTTCCCTCTCAATGAGTCCAACCTGCCTCTTCATCTTCTCTGAACTCCTCCCTCCAATTTGCTTCCATCCTGCTGGCATGGAGAGGCCTGAAACAGAATACAATCCCAAAGAGTACTTTGAAAGTGCCTTGTCCCATGGTGTGGAGTCTCCATACAGAGTCTGGAACTGCATTGGCCATTTTTACTGTCCCGCCCCATACACTATTAAAAACTCATACTAATGTGATCCTTGGATGCTTAAACAAGGGAATCTTGAGTAGGACTAGAGAGGTTATTTTACCTCTGTTTGGCCCTGAAGCTACAGTTGCTGGAGTCCTGTGTCCAGTTCTGGTGCCCACAGTTCAGACAGGATGCTGATAAATGGGAGCGGGTTCAGAGGAGAGCCAGGAGAATGGCTAAAGGATGAGAATACATACCTTCTAGTGATAAGGCTCAAAGAGCGCAATCCATTCCGCCGAATAAAGAGCAGGTCAAGGAGTGACATTATTATGGTCTATCAATATCTACATGGGGAACAAATTTTTGATACTGGGCCCTTCAAGCTAGCAGAAAAGAGTATAAGATCCAATGGCTGGAAGGTGAAGTTAGACAGATTCGACTGGAAAAAAGGTGTACGTTTTTATGGTGACAATAATTAACCATTGGAATAATTTACCTAGGGTCGGGGGGGCGGAACTCCCTCACTGTTAATTTGTAAATCCTGTTCAGGTGTTTTTCTAAGAGATCTGCTCTAGTTCAAATAAAGAGGAAAGGGGACTCACAGGGGGTCTCCACTCACCCAGCATCCCTGGGGTGATGCTGGAGACAGCCTGCTGTGCTAGATTTGGGGGTAAAAGCAGACATAGGGGGTGTTTGGGCTTCTGCCACGAACATCAGGCTGTCGGGGTGTGCTTACGAGGCCTAAGCCAGCTTCTGGATAGAACAAGCCAGCTCATGACCAGCCCGTCGGTGCGCCCCTCTTAACTCTTCTAAGGCCTGCAGAGCCTGTAGCAGGCCATGGTCCTTTCCCTAGTCATGCCCCTCCATGCACTCCTCTTGTCCTCCCCTCCCCCTACAGCCTTCTTGCTTCCAGTCTGGTGTACTCCCTCCATGCCCTCCTGCTCACTTGCACCCCATCCCACGTCCCACTCAGGGCTTAGCCTCCACCACTCTCCAGGTGTCACCCTGCCGTCACTGGATTTTTTCTACCTGCCGGGAAGGATTTGCACTGCCTGGGAAGGGGGTGGCAATGTGCTCTCGAGAGGGATGATGGCAGGAGGGCAGCCGACAGCTCCATCTCTGGGGCAGGGACTGCTGAAGATTCGGCAGGGTGGGACGGTGGCCCCAGTGTTACTGCCACTGTCCTGATGCTCTCCCTGGGCAAAGTGATTTTGGCCCTGACTCCATGGCTGGCTGAGAGACCCTGTGAGGGGGTAGAATGGTGGCTGGGGGGGCGGGTCCTGAGAATCGATGGCTAGGAAAGGTGCAGTGAAAGACACACAGACAGCCAGAAATTAACTGCCAGCTGAACGCACTGGGAATCCTGCACACTGGCCCCTGGCATTTGCAGTAAGCATGGCTGGGTGGGGGCAGTTAAGGGGGCATTCCAGCCTCTGCGTACACATCGGGGCTGCACTGCTAGCTGTGTGCTTTGCGAGACGGGTAAATTGGTGTGTCAGTTTGTTAGCGTGTTTTGACTTACTTCGCCATCCAGCTGCTCAGTTGCACTGTGTCCAGCCCTCCCTCTGCTTGCAACAGGTGGGTCTGGACACATTACTTATCTCCACAAGCATGTTCCTATGCTAAGGGTCACCACACCGCATGCCCTGCCAGTACCAATGTACACCAACCCACCTTCTTCCCAGCCAAACTCCTGGTTCGTGGAAATCCATCTGGCTTTGAGACATGTTGATTTTAAGCTACAGCTAGCAGAAAGGAGCAAGAGAGAACTCCTGGGAAGTCTCCAACAGGAAGCAGCTAGTATTTGGTGTTTCCAGTAGAAAATAAAGGTGCAGTTTGTCTCTAGGGAAGGTGCGCAGAGATATGGAGTGTCGGGAGCTGGCTGTAGGAAAGAGTAAAGAAGAGGATTAGAGCCCAGAGATAGCAGGGTGGTAATGTTGACGGGGGTGGCTCTTACAGGGATGCCCTCTGGGCCCAGATCCCCAGCTGCTGGAAATCTGGAGATCCATGAACTTCAGCAGAGATGGTCTCTGTGGTTTCAGTGCAGAACTGCTGATCTCTGCCAACTGGAACTGGGCCCAGGGCTGGAGGTAAGGGTGGGGGTCCAAGTCTGGCTCTGAGAACTGGCTGTGGGGACTTTGGATAGGACTTTTCCTGATGTTAGTCAGCATTAAATGGGAGCACCCATCCCCTGTACCCCCATGTATGCATCCCTGCTCTTCCTCTGCAGTCTGTCTACACCTCCCTCATACTCCCCATGTGCCACCCCTGAGCCTCCTCCATACTCCATACACGCCCTTCCATACTCTGGACTCCATCCTGGTCACCACCACCTTGTCCCAGTCAGTGCTTACCCTCTGTGCCACGTCCACTCCTCTCCATCCCCTGGTTGTCGTTTCTAAGGAGGTAGCAGTGTTTGATAGGAGAGCAACGGGCCAGGGGACTATGGAATAAAGGAGCCAGCATGGGCAACAGGGCTGAGGAGTACAAGGGTCAGGACACCACAGAGATCTGGTCTCTAGAGAACCTGCTACGCCCACGAGGCAGGATATCAAAGGCCTAGGAGGCAGGTGGACTCATTGTAGGTCCTTAAATGTCCCACTAGCCCTCTGACCCCGCCCCCCCACCACTCGCCTCCTTCCCATTCAACATGTAAAGCCAGATACATCTCCTTACACTGGCTGAGAATGGATCTCCTTTAACTTCAGTGGGGTCAGGCTCATCTATCTCTATGTATACTTATTAGATACTACCACTTTTACACATATTCAGTGAATGGATTCTACAACTTAATGGATTCTAAAACGACAGCATCAACTCAGGAAAGAGACCTGAGCTCCTCGGTGAAAACTTCTGTGTAATGCAACAAACAAAGAAAGGAGGCTGCATAAAGCATGGGCTAGACAATAGCCCTGACATTATAGAAATAAATGGTACTCCCTTGCCTGGAATTCTAGTTGCCTCCCTTTCCAAATGGGTCTAGCAGAAAGAGTAGAGGTCCTGAAACAGTCCAATAAAATGATCCAAGGCATGGGAAGACCCCCTTCCAGAAGGAGAGATGAAGATTAGGACCCTTCAGTTTATACAGGAGATGTATAAAATAAAGAATGGTGTAGAGAACATAACTGTTTACCTTTCTCAGAAAACCAAAAGGAGACAATCAATGAAACTGAAAGGTGATGCCATTGAAACTGATAGAAGGAAATAGTTCTTCCACAATGCTTAGCTAGCCAGAGGAACTCATTGCCACATGATATTACTGCCACCAAGAGCTTGTTTGGATTTGACATTTATATAGATCACTGACCATTACATTAGATGAGATAAAACATTTATAAAGGATGTAAACCTTCATGCTTCAGGGCATAAGTCAACTAACAACTGCCTGGGCTTAGGAGAAACCTTCCCCACCAGGTGGGTTATTCTAGCATTGTCCTCTACTGAGTTTCTTTCATCTCCTTCGGATGCATCCACTATTAGCCACTGTCTGAGCTACGTTACTGCACTAGAGGGACCTCAAGGCTAACCCTGTCTGCAATCCCTGTGCATTTCCTGATGGAAAAATCACACAAATTGCTGTAATGAACAACTCTGTTAGTGAAATGATGTTCCAAGAGAAAGAATGGAAAAATAACAACAATTAAAAGGATATTTTGGTATAGATTCCATAGGAAATAGTGTTCTTAAAAAACAACAGAGATGATTGTAATGATATAAAGTGTGCCCACCCCCCAAAAAAATGGAAAAAGTACACACACATCTAATTGCAGAAAAAGCTGTATTTATTTTCCCCTCTGCTGCTTGGACTTGGAGAAGGATCTGTGGGAATATCTAAGGCCTTGTCTTCTCTGGGGCTTTCAGACACTGATGCTCTGCCACTGGTGTGGCTAAACCAGCGCTACCACCTAGTATAGACAGGAAAAGGTACCAGTAGCACTTAGCCTTACTTGACCCCAAGCCATATTGCATAAGTGCTAATCATAGCTCATGTCAGATTTACCTGTCTACTCTGGGGGTGTCCCCAGGCACAGGTAGTCCAAAGACTGGCTGCCAGCGGCTGCACCAGAGCATCTCTCCCGTGTAAAGCTGCTAGGTATGACTCAGGTGTGGAGAACCAGGTAGGTGGAGAGGGTGACCCAGGCGACCGAATGCTCTATGGAGATCTGCCACATGAGTCAGGAATTCAATTGCCAGATGTCAATGCAACATCTCACTACCACCTACCTGCCAAACTTCACTGGAAACCCACACTACAGTTGGTCCTCATGCCCACCCTGGCACTATCTCCACCAGCATGCCCAGGCTTTGCCAATCCAGGCAAGAGGAGGGCTTTAAATCTAAGTGATTCAATATTATTCAAACTAATGTTCACACAAATTTAATTATTGCCCATAATTTAGCTTTACTGTTCTCCTAACATATGACCTGTTCTGGCTGCATCTTTGCCGGGGGAGGAGAAGGGCAGCAGTGCCACCAAGTGGAGCCCTGCTGAATAACACGATGACATACAACTACAGCCCGTCAGAATGCAAAAGCAGCCAAAAAATGGCTTTTCTGTAGAGCTGCAACAAAACCAAAGTGCCTGGCTGGTCCTTCCTTCTGACTTTCCCTCACTGCTTCCTGGTTCACCCCAGACTGATTTATTACAGGATAGTTTCCCAAGTTGCTCCATCACCTCTTCTTTTGGTAATTGCCTGATAACACCTCAGTGTTACTCCTTGTAAAGGTTGACTCTGGAGAAATATATCTCTATCATCTTCTAGGCTGGTGAGCAATTCCATGGCCCAGAGCTCACCATGGAAAAGCAGGCAGGCTGTGGGAACCTGAGGAGATGAATTTAAAAGAAAATGGTGATTCACAGATCCTGCCGTGGAAATCTTCAAAAGCCAAAGGCCTTTTCAATTATTTTAAGCCATTCAGAATTCTATGCAAAGATAGAATAAGAGCTTGCCTGGAATTTATTTGGATTCCTGGACTGAAATTCAATCACTGATCAGTGTTGAATTGTTTGATTAAAATCCCATCAAACTCCCCCCTCCCCACCGTAAATAATTGTCCCTCTGAGCTCACCATGTTCCCTGTTCTTTAATTGGTCTCCTAAGTCACATGGTTTCATTTCTGATTGATCACCCACCCCTTATAAAAAGGAGTTATGCCTGAACAAAATTCATTGGGGCTTTGAGTCTCCTGGGAGGAGGCCAGTGTTCCCTCTATTTTTTTACATCCATGTGCGGAATGAATTTTGTTATGTGCACCAATATGGAGGTGATGTGTGGTGGGGGTGGGGCCAAGGGGTTCGGAGTGTGGGAGGGGGCTCAGGCTGGAGCAGAGGGTTGGGGTGCAGGGGAGTGAGGGCTCCAGCTAGAGGTGAAGGCTCTGGAATGGGGCTAGGGATGAGGTGTTCAGGGTGTGGCAGTGGGCTCAGGGCTGGGGCTGAGGGTTGGAGTGCTGGAGGTGCAAGCTTTGGGGTGGGGTTGGGGATAAGGGGTTTGGGGATGCAATCTGTCCCAGGGCTGTTGAGGGGAGAGAGGACTCCTCCCAGCCCTCTCTCACCGCAGGAGCTCGGGGCAGGGGGAGAGGCGCCTCTCCCCAGCTGCAGCAGTTCCAGCAGCCCTGGGCCAGGCCGAGGGAGGAGCTCCTCTCTCCCAGCCGCAGCAAGTCCAGGGCAGGTCCATGTTGGGGCCTGGAGAGGGGTGCCTCTTCCCCAGCTGTGGTAAGTCCAAGTGGATCAGGTCCGCACTGGGGCCAATGGGGAGGAGTGCCTCTCCCTTGGCCATGACAAATCTGCCTGGGGCTGGCGGGGAGGGGCACCTCTCCCTCAGCCATGGCACATCCGTGCTGGGGGAGAGGCATCGCTCCCCGCTGCAGCCCTAAGCCCCTGCATGGGGCTTAATAGGCAGCTTTACGGCCATGTGGCCACACAGCTTACAGGGAACCTGGGTGGGGACTCAGATCTGTAGCCATTGCTCACAGACTTACATTGGGCTACAAGGAAACCCCAGAAGCTGCAAGTCTCAGAAAACCCCAAGACTCATCCAACCAATTGCAGATTAACCACAGATCACACAGAAATCTTCATCTGAGTCCTGACTGGAGGGGGCCAGGTGTCCATAAGAACCTGGACCCACAGATTCAATGGTGGATAGAACAGCAATTGGAGGAGGAGGAGGACCAGGAGAGGCAGGAATAGCAATTGAAATAGGAGTTGGTGCCCAGCCAACCTAGCTGCCCACTGAGTCTCATCTTTGAATGGAGCATACTACTGTGCTAGGCTTTATGAAGCGGGCTGAGCCAGTGTGGCATAGGGCTACTCACAAACCCTAGTCGAATGTGGTGGCAAATGTGATAAAAGGTAGCGGGACATGTGAAATGCAGTCACTACGAGCAGTTTCAACCACCCAAGCTGGGTCTTCCTTTGCAAGCTTTTCTTAAAAATAACAGTCGTGAAAGAATGAATGGAACAGAAACACACATCCAGCTCACTTGCCACTTCCCCAATTCACTGCCAGGCGAGGAGAGAGACTCTTCCTTCACTGCTGCACAAAAGGACAGCAAGCAAAGAGTAACCACCTGCGGAACAGCCCACTTTCTGCTAGAGAAGGTAGAAAGGTTTGCTGTGGTGTATTGAAAACTGTTTTGTCACTTTAAACTTCAGGTAGCCTTCCTGGTTCTGTCTGCAGGCTGAGCACTTTGTAGGGAAGTGTGCAATAACTAGGGTTGCCAAGCCTCCAGGATTGTCCTGGAGTCTCCAGGAATGAAAGATTAATCATTAATTAAAGATTGTGTCATGTAATGAAACCTCCAGGAGTACGTCCAAGCAAAATGGGCAAAACTTGTAATAAGGGCCTGCCAGCAGTCTGCAGAGAGCCAGCCTACAGTCAGGTGGAGTGAGTGGTACCTCTGCCTTAGGGAGCAGCTTGCTTTGTCTCCCTCAGTTTGTGGGTTCTTATGTGTTATCATTCTGAATTCTAGAAATGAGAGTAGTGTTACAGTGCAACCTTTTAGCTAGAATATTTGTGTTTTTATCTATCTCCCCTGTGTGTACTCCCGGAAACATAACATTTACCAAAGCACAATCTTAAACCCTCTTCACCCTAATGCTCCCCCTAATGTAGCTACTTCAGCAATTCTGGGCAAGCAGCAACATTCTTGAAGGGACAGTTGGATTTTGCCTGCTGTCCCCTGCTTGCATACATCACCCTTTACACCCTATTCCTGTCTTAGCTCTTTCTCTGAGTAGAAACGGTTCAAGCAAGATATGTGTTTTAATACAGTTATATGTAAATGAGTACATCTAGGAAAAAAATTATTTACAGGATGGGGGACTATCTTGGGAAGCAGTGACTCTGACAAAGATTTGGAGGTTGTGGTGGATTGTGACAGGGTGGCACTCACCTTAAGTGCCTCCTAGCAGCTGGGTGCAGTATTGCAATCTTTTTCCTGCTCCTGGCACCTCCTGTAGGTTGCCAGACTCACTAGGCAAGCCTTCACTAGCTCAGCCCTCCAGCCGGGTCACACAGTGAATATGGACCCCTACCACAGTAACAAAGAGATCATCAAACTGCCCTCACCAGCGTCTTCAGCCCCAGCTCTGGGTCCTTTAAATCCAGCCCTTCTCTTGGACTTCTAAAGGAGCCTTGTTGCCTTCTCAGGACTAAGGACACTGCACTGCATCTTCTCCCCTTAGCTCAGGATTAGAGCTCTCAGAGCCTCTCTCCGAGGGCCAGTAAACCCAGCCAAGCCTCCTTCCTTACCCCTCTGATCCCAGCCAGAGACTGACCTGCTCAGCCCCTGCAGCTCCTTTTATCTGAGCCTGCTGGGCTCTGATTGGCTGATTCCACAAGAGCTCTCTAGGCAGGCCTGGAGGACCCACCTCTTCTGCTCCTCTCCCGGGGTAAGTTTAGTAGGACCGCAGGCCCTCCAGCAATGGGGCCATGAAGGGCCAGGTGAATCCTGTCACATGGATAATCAGCTGAACATGATCGCCCAGTGTGGCATTGTGGGCAAAAGGCTAATGCAATCCTGGGATGAATAAACAGGGGAAACTCGAGTAGGAGCAGAGAAGTTAGTGTACTTCTGCATTTGGCACTGGGGTGACCACTGCTGGAATCCTGTGTCCAGTTCTAGTGTCCACAGTTCAAGAAGGATGTTGATAAATTGGAAAGGGGTTCAGAGAAGAGCCACGAGAATGATTAAAGGAATAGAAAACCTGCCTGACAGCGATAGACTCAAGGAGTTCAGTCTATTTAGGGTTCCCCTATGTCCACGTTTTCCCAGACAGTGCCTCTTTTTTGATCCTCTGCCCTCTGTCCAGGCAGATTTTCAAATAACAGGCAACGTCCGGGATTTTTGTGGAGCAGAAATTGCAGCTCAGAAAGAGCCCCAATTAGCCCACTTCCCAACTGGTCCCTTCCCTGCAGCCACAGCTGCTGGATCCCACCCACCCAAGCCCCTGCTCCCAGCCCTGGGGAGGGGGAGAGGCCAGCAGGGAGGTGCTGCATCCTATGTCCGCACCAGCCACACTGACAGGGAGCAATATTGCCCCCCACCTCGAGAGTGAGGCCGCAGGTACCCCTGCCAGGACCCCCAAATACTCCCACCAGCAGAGATGACCCCAGCCTGCCAATAGTGGGGGAACAGAGTGAGGGCAATCGGCTTCAGAGGTATTACTGAGCATTCTCAGTCCGTGTGCATGGCCTTTGCATTCCTAGCTCAGCGCCCCTCAGCACCGGAGCTGTGTGGCGTGGCTCTAGGCAGGGACCGAGGCCATACATCCAGCTCTGACTCTCCATTCCTTTCTGACTGTGGGCTTTCAGAGGGGCCACGCTGGAGTCTGTGTTTCGGCTGGAGAATTCACCCCCTCCCCCATTGCTCACCGCCTACAGAGGTGGGGCAGGATGCTTCCAGCCACTTGCCCTCCTCTCATCTCCCAAGGCCTGCACCTGCCTCCTCAGCACCAAGAATCGTGCTCTGACATCGTATGTGTAGGGGTCGATCCTCTCTTTGCAGGCTCCCGGCTCTACAGCAGCAGACCAAGGGGGTTGCTTGAGCTCTTCTCTGGCCATTTAGAGGGAAAGGAAATGACACCGGCCTTTGAGGCAAAGACCAGCATTAACCCCGTGATGGCACAAGGCCTGGGGTGGTGACTCAAGATCCATGGACTGTGTGCACAGGGTATTTCCTTCCTTGTTCTTTTGCTGTTGGCTGTTTTGTCCCATTCATCTCCTGGGATAACACCTCATCTGTTCCAGGACCCACAGAAGCCAGGGGCACGCTGGCCTTGGGGCGTGATGGTAATTTGGCATGTGATATGATTACTAATGCTAACAAGTGCTTGCATTGGCCGCACTAGTATGAGTGTCTTCTAAAGTTTGAGGCCCAGATTTTTAAAGGTACTTAGGTGTTGCCTAACTCAGTGCCTAGCTGATTTAGGAGCCTAAATCGCCTTTTCAAAATGGATTTAGGCACTTGGGAGACAATGGGACTTAGCCTAAGTGCCTAAATCCCTTTTGAAAATGAAACTTAGGCAGCAGCGTCTTAATACCTTTAAAAATCTGGGGCTGAGGTACTAGTTCATGGGGACTGACACATTGCTTTTTAGGGGTCCCAAGAAGCAGTCAGCTTGTTGGTTTTAGCATAGGGTTGCCAGGTGTCTGGTTTTCAACCGGAAAGTCTGGTCAAAAGGGGACCTGTGCAGTGTCCAGTCAGATGTACTGACCGGACACCAAATGTCCAGTTACCGTGGGTGAGGGTAGGGGGAGGTGCCAGGTCATCAACCCATGCCACAGCCCCTGCTCAGCTGGGGCCACCTCCTATCTGCATCTCCTGGACAGGCAGGCAGCAGGCTCCACATCAGGGGGTGCAGCTCCCATCCCAGGCCTGGAGCAGAGGGAGCCCAGCTGGGGCAGGGAGGGAGGTGGAGAGGATCAAGTGATGAAGAAGGGGGAGAGGAGAGAGCAAGCAATGGGGGAGGGGTGGAGAGGAGCAAGTGAGGGGTGGGGCTTTGGGGGAAGAGATGCAGCAGAGGGTGGGGCCTCAGGGGAACAGGCAGGGCAGGATCCCCTGGGAGGTGAATATGAGGGGGAAAGGAGTCCAGGATCGCTGGCTGTATTTTAAAGAAGTTTTATTGACGGTGCAGGAACAAACCATCCTGATGTGCAGAAAAAATAGCAAATATGGCAGGTGACCAGCTAGGCTTAACAGAGAAATCTTCGGTGAGCTTACAAGAAGTGGAAACTTGGACAGATGACTAGGAAGGAGTATAAAAAATATTGCTCAAGCATGCAGGGGTGTAATCAGAAAGGCCAAAGAACAATTGGAGTTGCAGCTAGCAAGGGATGTGACGGGTAACAAGAAGTATTTCTACGGGTATGTTAACAACAAGAAGACAGTCAGGGAAAGTGTGGGACCCTTACTGAATGGGGGAGACAACCTAGTGACAGATGATGTGGAAAAAGCTGAAGTACTCAATGCTTTTTTTGCCTCAGTCTTCACAGACAAGGTCAGCTCCCAGACTGCTGCATTGGGGAGCACAGTATGGGGAGGAGGTGAGCAGCCCTCAGTGGTGAAAGAACAGATAAGGACTATTTAGAAAATCTGGACATGCACAAGTCATGGGTCTGGATCTAATGCATTCGAGGGCGCTGAGGGAGTTGGCTGATGTGACTGTAGAGCCATTGGCCATTATCTTTGAAAACTTGTGGCAATCGGGGGAGGTCCCAGACGATTGGAAAAAGGCAAATAGAGTGCCCATCTTTAAAAAAAGGAAGAAGGAGAATGCAGGGAACTAAAGACCGGTCAACCTCACCTCAGTCCCCTGAAAAATCATGGAGCAGGTCTTCAAGGAATCCATTTTGAAGCACTTGGAGAAGAGGAAGGTGATCAGGAACAGTCAACATGGATTCACCAAGAGCAAATCATGCCTGACCAATCTATATTACCTTCTCTGATGAGATAACTGGCTTTGTGGATATGGGGAAAGCAGTGGTCTTTAGCAAAGCTTTTGATACAGTCTCCCACAGTATTCTTGCCAGCAAGTTAAAGAAGTATGGATTGGATGAATGGACTATCAGGGGTCAGCAACCTTTCAGAAGTGGTGTGCCAAGTCTTCATTTATTCACTCTAATTTAAGGTTTTGCATGCCAGTAATACATTTTAACATTTTTAGAAGGTCTCTTTCTATAAGTCTATAATATATAACTAAACTATTGTTGTATGTAAAGTAAATAAGGCTTTTAAAATGTTTAAGAAGCTTAATTTAAAATTAAATTAAAATGCAGAGCCCCTCAGACCCATGGCCAGGATCCGGGCAGAGTGAGTGCCACTGAAAATCAGCTTGTGTGCCATCTTTGGCACGTGTGCCATAGGTTGCCTACCCCTGGACTGTAAGATGGATAGAAAGCTGGCTAGGTCATTGGGCTCAACGGGTAGTGATCAACGGCTCGATGTCTAGTTGGCAGCAGGTATCAAGCGGAGTGCCCAAGGCTTGGTCCTGGGGCCAGTTTTGTTCAACATCTTAATTTATGATCTGGATGATGGGATGGATTGCACCCTTAGCAAGTTCGCAGATGACACTAAGCTGAGGAGAGAGAGAGATAGGGTGGAAGGTAGAGATAGGGTCCAGAGTGACCTAGACAAATTGGAGGATTGGGCCAAAAGAAATCTGATGAGGTTCAACATGAACAAGTGCCGAGTCCTGCACTTAGGACGGAAGACTCCCATGCACCGCTACAGGCTGGGGACCGACTAGCTAAGCGGCAGTCCTGCAGAAAAGCACCTGGGGATTACAGTGGATGAGAATCTGGATCTGAGTCAACAGTGTGCCCTTGTTGCCAAGAAGGCTAACGTTATATTGGGCTGCATTAGTAGGAGCATTGCTAGCAGATTGAGGGAAGTGATTATTCCCCTCTATTCATCACTGGTGAGGCCATATCTGGAGTATTGCGTCCAGTTTTGGGCCCCCCACTACAGAAAGGATGTGGACAAATTGGAGAGAGTCCAGCGGAGGGCAACGAAAATGATCAGGAAGCTGGTGCATATGACTTATGAGGAGAGGCTGAGGGAACTGGGCTTATTTAGTCTGCAGAAGAGAAGAGTGAGGGGGGATTTGATAGCAGCCTTCCACTACCTGAAGGGGGGTTCCAAAGAGGATGGAGCTAGACTGTTCTCAGTGGTGGCAGATGACAGAACAAGGAGCAATGGTCTCAAGTTGCAGTGGGGAAGGTCTAGATTGGATATTAGGAAACACTATTTCACTAGGAGAGTGGTGAAGCACTGGAATGGGTTACCTAGGGAGGTGGTGGAATCTCCATCCTTAGCGGTTTTTAAGGCCCGGCTTGACAAAGCCCTGGCTGGGATGATTAGCCTGGGTTGGTCCTGCTTTGAGCAGGGGGTTGGACTAGATGACCTCCTGAGGTCCCTTCCAACCCTGATATTCTATGATTCTATGAAGAGGCAGAACAGGGGCAGGGCTTTGGGGGAAGAGGCAGAGCAGGGGGAGCTTCCAGCGCTCCTGCTATAGTGTCTGGTTTTCAGAAATTAGAAAGTTGGCAACCCTCTTTTAGCGTAATGCTCTGGCTTTCTCTGTCAGAAGTACCCAGGCAACTGTTGTGAATGTTTCAGTCCTGTGAAGGGGCCGTAACTTTCACTGCAGTACCCCAAAGGTTCCTTAGGATTTGCCCTGGCTGTAGGAAAGAGACTCTGACTTCAGGCCATCAAACTGTGAGATGTGAAGCATCTCCCTCTCTCTCTCTCTCTCTCCTGGCTGGGACTTTGTCACTTCTTAGACAGAAAGCATTGACTCAGCAATGACATGGTACCGTAAGTGCCCTTTTAGCTCTTGTATACATCTAAATACATACATGGTGTAAATCTCAAGGTAATGCCGGGCACTCACAACAGCAGCCTCCCCCAGACACCTCAGCCCCAAACTGGTGCCCAACTGACTGGTCACCAGGGTCTCCCCCACCCAATAACTGCCACTCTCTTTGCCAGCTGAGTGGCTTGGTGCTGCAGTGGCAGGGTGAGGTCCCTGCAGAGGTAGAGAAGCATCTCCTTTCTGCTTCTGGACTGAACAATTGACGTCAAGCTCTCACCAAGTGCGGTTCATCAGCGGATCTCACCATGCTTTGCAAAGGAGGGCAACACTGTTAGTCTCAGTTCACACGTGCACAGAAAGAGACGTGACTTGCCCAAGGTGACCCAGTAGCC
This sequence comes from Chrysemys picta bellii, assembly GCF_011386835.1. NCBI lineage: Eukaryota > Metazoa > Chordata > Testudines > Emydidae > Chrysemys > Chrysemys picta. Next base: position 51,213,358 of record NC_088799.1, on the reverse strand, counting down.
TGGAGAATGATTCGGTCCCACCACCGTGGGATCACAGGTCTGGGCCCAATGCAGCTCTCCACCTAGTGAGCCAGGTGCCGAAGTACAGCATGGATCTGGCACTCCTGGGGCTGCAAAGGCATTTGACCATTGTGACAAGAAACCTCTCTGCTCTCAGTCTCTGGCTCCTCATTGGCTCTGCCAAAATACCCTCCTCTGCTCCCTGCATTAGCATCAGATGCAACTGCTTTTCCAAAGCACCAGCAGTAACCGTGCCAACAGAACGAGAGTTGAACAGTCCCCCTGGCCTCCATGTTGAGCAAAGGACTGAGAAATGATGCCCCATCCCACCCAGGGTTTTATGGGAATTTTGACCTCTTCTCCCAAAAGCCCCCCGGGCTCCCAGAAGGCCTTTTGAAATGTTCCCAAGACGTGGCTTCAGGGAGGAGTGCCACGTACCATGGGCTAATTACTTAGAGGGTAGTGAAATGGCAGCTGTGCCATACAGCACAAGTGTGGCCCTGGGACAAAAGTGCCTGGCTAGTAGTGATGCACTGCACCTTCGGCACTCCCATGAGGTCCACTACCAGCATCTCAGAGCCCTCATGTAGACAAGGCAGAGCATTATCGTAGGGGTTATAGAGAGCTGTGCTCCTCTATGGTGTAGATAGCATTGATGGTTGGAGGTTTGGAAGTAAGGCTGTTTGTTTGGGTTGGTTGGTTGTCATTATGTAATGCAATCTGCCTCCTTTGGACTTTCAAAATATCAGGAATATCAAATCTGGTCTCCTTGGGTTTTGCTGGAAGGCTTGTTGGAGGCCTCAGATAAGATCTAGACAGGCCCGTCACTGCTGCATTGAAAGTACTGAATGTTTAACAAAGACTTCCTTTCTCCCATGTATTTATTAAGCATTGGAGTTAAATAGTGTAGCATTGGCGAATCCGAGTGGGGGAAGTGATACAATATTGTCCTCAATCCAAACAGCTTTTAATCCAATCTGCAAAGCTGCCAAGCTTTGCATCATTTCTGGTACTGTCTGCTTAACAACACAGGCCACAGTTCTCCCGGGCTCTGCACTGGCTTCCACTGAAAAGAGAGTCATAGTCAAGGTCTCATTCTCCATGGGACTGGCCCAAGCTGCTGGAGAGATCATCCCCTCCCGCTCCAGCAGCTAGGACCTTCCACACTGAGGCTACACAGGAACAATTAACCTGTTGGCCAGCAGGGGGAGATTCTTGCACATTGGAGACAGAACTTTATCAGCCACTTGGCATTCCCACCAAAGTGTAGGTGGATTTCATAGCAAAGCACTGAACTTCCCCTGACAAAGGCAGGGGGCAGAGAGAGACTCTGTCAGTTTGTCCGTCCCACCATTTTGCCATTTTGTTGCCCAGTCACCCAGTTTTGTGAGATCCTTTTGTAGTTCTTCGCAGTCTGCGTGGGACTTAACTACCTTGAGTAGTTTTGTATCATCTGCAAATTTTGCCATCTCACTGTTTACCCCTTTTTCCAGATTGTTTATGACTATGTTAAACTATCTATGACTATGTTGTACTGGGCCCAGTACAGATCCCTGGGGGACACCACTATTTACCTCTCTCCATTCTGAAAACTGACTATTTATTCCTACTTAGGGTGACCAGATGTCTTGATTTTATAGGGACAGTCCCGATTTTTGGGTCTTTTTCTTATATAGGATCCTATTACCCCCCCTCCCCCACCCCCGTCCCGATTTTTCACACTTACTGTCTGGTCATCCTATTCCTACCCTTTGTTTCCTCTCTTTTAACCGGTTACCAATCCATGAGAGGACCTTCCCTCTTATCCCATGACTGCTTATTTTGCTTAAGAGCCTTTAGTGAAGGACCTTGTCAAAGGCTTTCTGAAAATCTAAATACGCTATATCCACTGGATCTCCTTTGTCCGCATGCTTGTTGACACCCTCAAAGAATTCTACTAGATTGGTGAGGCATAATTTCCCTTTACAAAAACCACGTTAAGTATTTCCCAACAAATTATGTTCATCTATGTGTCTGACAATTTTGTTCTTTATGATAGTTTCAACCAATTTGCCCGGTCCTGAAGTGAGGCTTACTGGCCTATAGTTGCCAGGGTCATCTCTGGAGCCCTTTTTAAAAATTGGCGTCACATTAGCTATGTGGTACAGAAGCTGATTTAAATGATTTAAATGATAGGTTACAGATGATAGTTAGTAGTCCTGCAATTTCACATTTGAGTTCCTTCAGAGCTCACACACACACACGGAGGTACATCTGCCAGAGGAGAATAATAAAGATACATTTGCCTTCAGTGCCCTCTGCTGAGAACTTTAAAAGTATGGGGTGATTATTCTAGAGCTCTTCTAGAGGACAAGCAAGGGGACTTTTTGCATGAGTTTGGAGGATAGGATTAAAATTCAATATGATCTGGACAAACTGGAGAAATGGTCTGAAGTAAATAGGATGAAATTCAATAAGGACAAATGCAAAGTAATCTACTTAGGATGGAACAATCAGTTGCACACATACAAAATGGGAAATGACTGCCTAGGAAGGAGTATGTCAGAAAGGGATCTGGGGGTCATAGTGGACCACAAACTAAATATGAGTCAACAGTGTAACATTGCTGGAAAAAAAGCAAACATCATTCTGGACTGTTGTAAGCAAGACATGAGAAGTAATTCTTCTGCTCTACTCCGTGTTGATTAGGCCTCAACTGTGTCGAGTACTGGGCACCACATTTCAGGAAAGATGTGGACAAATTGGATTAAGTCCAGAGAAGAGCAACAAAAATGATGAAAGGTCTAGAAAAACATGACCTATGAGGGAAGATTGAAAAAATTGGGTTTGTTTAGTCTGGGAAAGAGAAATCTGAGAGGGGACATGATAACAGTTGTCAAGTACTTAAAAGGTTGTTACATGGTTGTAATCTTTGGCCAAGGACCCTGGATACCAGCTAGAGGAGTTCAGTTAAATTATCTCTTCTTCTTCTCCTCTTTCTTCTCCTAAACTGTAGCACCAAAACAAAACAAAAACAAATAAACCCATAATCAAAGACTATTTGCCCAGCATCCCATTCCCTGATTCCCTTCAAATGTAGTAGAAAAATTCTACTCTGACCCCATGCCTGGCCTCCAAGTTTTGAGACTGCTCTGAATCCCATTACTACCAGAACAGGGCACTTAATGTCAGCACTATAGTTCTTTCCAAACAAGTGTCACTCTTGTTCCAAGGGTTTGGGAGTGTAGCAAAGTGGGCTGGGATCAAACTGAGTGCTGGAAGCTACTGGGTCTACACAGCCACAAAGACTGGAGCGGAACACAGTCCCCAGTAGGGTGTGTGGGTAGCCCATCTGTTCACACTGGCTCTAGCAGAACTTTGTGGGTGGTTGTGTATGATAACTGATGTTTAGGAATCAGGGGCTGTTTGACAGAATACTAGGGGACTGATCTAGAAGAAAGAAGAGTATCATTTTGCAATCAATGGTTGTTAGGGTTGCCAACTTTCTAACTGCACAAAACTGAACACCCTTGCCCTACCCCTGTGCCCCCCTTCCCCAAGGCCCTGCCCTCCTCCGAGGCCCCGCCCCCAGCTCACTCCATCCCACCTCCCTCTGTTGCTTGCTCTCCACCACCCTCACTCATTTTCACTGGCTGGGGCCAGGGATGAGGGGTTTGGGATGCAGGAGGGGGCTCCGGGCTGAGGTAGGGGATTGGGATGTGGAAGGGGGTTAAGGCTCTGGGTTGGAGGTGCGGGCTCTGGGGTGGGGCCAGGGATGAGGGGGATCTGGGCTGGAGCAAGGGGTTGGGGTGCAGGGGGGGTGAGGGCTCCAGCTGTGGGTGTGGGCTCTGGGGTGGGGCCAGGGATGAGGGATTTGGGGCACAGGAGGGAGCTCCAAGCTGGGGATGAGGGGTTTGGAGTACAGGACAGGGTTCCAAGCTGGGGCAGAGGGTTGGGGTGCAGGAGGAGATGTGGGGTGCGGGATCTGGGAGGGAATTTGGGTGTGGTAGGGGGCTCAGGGCTGGGGATTGGGGCACTGCAGAGGGTGGGGGTGAAGGCTTCAGGCAGCACTCACCTTGGTCAGCTCCCTGGAAGAGGCAACATGTCCCTCGGCTCCTAGGTGGAGGCGTGGCCAGGTGGCTCTGCACATTGACTCCACCCGCAGGTGTCGCCCCCATGGCTCCCATTGGCCATGATTCCTGGCCAATGGAAGCTGTGGAGCCAGCACTCGGGGCGGGGCAGGGACAGCACACGGAGCCCCTGTGGCCAATCCTCTGCCTAGAAGCCAAGGGACATGTTGCCACTTCCGGGGAACTGTGCAGAGCCGGATAGGGAGCCTGCCAGCCCAGCGCCAACCAGACTTTTAATGGCCTGATCAGCGGTGCTGACTGGAGCCACCAGAGTCCTTTTTCTACCGGGCGTTCCACTCAAAAATCAGGCACCGGCAAGCCTAATGGTTGTATCAGTAATGGGGATGAGAAACAGCTTTTTTTGAACTGTGCTGTGAGTGTGCTATAGAAGAAAGTATAATCCCGGAAATTATGAATTCTCCAGGCACCTGTTAGCCCTAATTATTAAGTTCTTGAATATTTCCAGATCTTTAGCTTGTGCTTGGCCCTGGCACCCTCCTTGCACTGAGGCCATGGGACAAATACTTGGATTCTCTCACCCTCCCCATGATGATCTGAGGAGCCCTGCTGGAGCTGGGGGCTCCCTTCACATTAGAAGATGGGTGGGGGCATGGAATAGGACAGTTACCTGTTCCGTAACTGGCGTTCTTTGAGATGTGTTGCTCAGGTGTTTAAACTAGAGGTGTGCGTGCTCGCCACGTGCACCGGTGCCGGAAGTTTTTCCCTTAGCAGTATCCGTAGTGGGGGAGCCCTGCTGCAACCCCTGGAGTGGTGCCTGTATATCGCGCCATAAAAGGGGCTGCGTGCTCCCCCCACCCTCAGTTCCTTCTTGCCAGACAACTCCGACAGAGGGGAAGGAGGGCGGGATGTGGAATACACCTGAGCAACACATCTCAAAGAACGCCAGTTATGGAACAGGTAACTGTCCTTTCTTCTTCGAGTGATTGCTCATGTGTATTCCACTAGAGGTGACTCCAAGCTACACCTGATGGAGGTGGGTAGGAGTTTTAAGGGTTACCCGGGCAGAGTACCGCCCTACCAAACCCTGCGTCATCCCGTGTTTGGGAGACGATCGCATAGGGCGATGAGAAGGTGTGGACAGAGCATATGTCCTGAATAGGGACGTGAGCCACATAGGCAGCCGACGAGGCCTGAGCTCTCGTCGAATGAGCCTTCACTATAGGAGGCGGGGGAACCCCTGCCAGGTTGTAACAAGTGCGTATGCACGAGGTGATCCAGCGGGAGATCTGCTGGGTGGAAACCGGTCGCCCCCTCCTGCGCTCAGCCGATGCAATAAACAGCTGGGGGAATTTCCTAAATGGCCTGGTTCTGTCTAGGTAAAACGCCAGATCTAACATGTGCAGGCATCGTTCCTTGTTGGAGGAATGAAGCTTAGGACAGAGGACCGGGAGGAAAATGTCCTGATCTAAGACAACCTTCAGCAGAAAAGCCGGGTGTGGGCAGAGCTGGACCTTATCCCTATGAAAGACCGTGTATGGGGGCTCGGAGGTCAGGGCCCTGAGCTCCGAGACCCGGCGGGCTGAGGTGATGGCCACCAGGAACGCCACTTTCCATGACAAGTGGGACCAAGAACACATGGCCAAGGGCTCGAAGGGGGGCCCTGTGAGGTGGGAGAGCACAAGGTTCAGGTCCCAGAGCGGGCCCAGGGGTCTAGCATACGGGAAGGTCCGATCCAGCCCTTTTAGGAACCGGGCCATCATGAGGTGTGAAAACACCGAGTGGCCCTGCACCAGGGGGTGGAAGGCCGAGATGGCCGCCAGGTGCACCCTGACTGAGGAGGGCGCCAGTCCTTGGGTCCTAAGGGACAGGAGGTAATCAAGGATGAGTTGGAGAGGAGCGGAGGAGGGGGAAGCACCCTTCTCCGTCGGCCACCTGGAGAACCGATACCATTTTGCCAAGTAGGTTCAACGTGTGGACGGTTTCCTGCTTTCTAGGAGGACCTGTCGAACACCCTCCGAACACCTCCCCTCCTCCTCATTCAACCATGGAGCAGCCACGCTGTCAGGTGTGCCGTGGCCAGGTTGGGATGGGGTAGGCGTCCTCCCTCCTGGGAGAGGAGGTCCGGTCGAAGTGGCAGCCTGTACAGGGGGGCCACTGAAAGCTGCAGGAGGGTCCCGTACCAATGCTGACAGGCCCAATCCGGGGCTATGAGGATAATACGTGCCCCGTCCACCTTCACCTTCTGTAGGACCTGCCTATCAGAGGAAAGAGTGGGAAGGTGTAGAACAGGTGGCCTGACCATGGAATCAGAAATGCATCCAATATCGCCCCGTCGCCCTCCCTCGCCCTGGAGCAGAATCGTGGGCAGAGGCGATTCTGAGCGGTGTGCCCAGCGTAGGAAGAGCCGTCTGGCTACCTCCCTGTATGGAGACCATTTGTGTTGTTGGGAGAAAAACCTGCTCAGGTGGTTCGTGAGCATATTGCGCTTGCCAGGCAGGTGAAAGGCTCTCAGGAGGATATCTTGGGCTATACAGAACTCCCACAGGAGTTAGGCTTCCTGGCACAAGGCCGCTGAACATGTGCCCCCTTGCCTGTTGATGTAATACATTGAGGTCGTATTGTCCGTGAGGACTCTGACCACCTTCCCTCCCAAGTGCTGGCGGAAGGCCACACACGCCAGGCATACCGCCCTGAGTTCCCTGATATTTATGTGCAGGATAGTTCTGAGGGCGACCATTTGCCCTGGGTCCTGAAGTTCCCCACATGGGCTCCCCATCCCAGGTCTGAAGTGTCCGATACCAGATCTAGTGAGGGAGGGGGCTTCCGGAAGGGGATACCCCGCAGCATGTTGCTCGGGAGGGACCACCATTGCAGGTCGGCCACCACATTGGGTGGCAGCGTGATGACCTTGTCCAGGCCGTCCCTGGGAGGCCAGCCAGAGTTGGAGGGGCCTCATCCTGAGCCTGGCGTTTCACACCACGAAAGTGCATGCTGCCATATGGCCTAGGATTTGAAGGCACATTCGTGCCGTCGTCAGCGGGAAGGCTGTGACCGAGGCGATGAGACCTTTGAGCGTCTCGAACCTGTCCCAGGGAAGGGAGACCGTGGCCACCAGTGTGTCTAACTGCACCCCTATGAAATGTATGCGCTGAACCGGGACTAACGTTGATTTCTCCTTGTTTACCACTAGGCCTAGACTCGTGCAGGTGTCTAGCAGGAATTCCATCTGCGCCTGCACCTGGGACCAAGACTTGCCCTTGAGCAGCCAGTTGTCCAGAAAAGGGAAGATCTGCAGCCCGTTCCTCTTGAGGTGGGCTGCGACCACCGCCATGCATTTGGTGAAAACCCTGGGGGCCGTAGAAAGACCAAAGGGGAGGATCGTGAACTGGTAGTGGTCTGTCCCCACCAGGAAGCGAAGAAAGCGCCTGTGGCCCTTGAAAATATGGATATGGAAATAGGCATCCTGGAGGTCCAGGGCTGCAAACCAATCTCCCGGGTCCAGGGTCGAGACAATAGAGGTCAGGGACACTATACGGAATTTGCAGCGAACCAGAAACTGGTTGAGATTCCGCAGGTCGAGGATGGGCCTGAGCCCACCTTTGGTCTTCGGGATCAGGAAGTACCGGGAATAGAACCCTTTGCCTTGGAATTCCTGAGGTACCCTCTCCACCGCACCTAGGGTGAGGAGGCATGTCACCTCCTGGTTTAGGAGGAGGGCGTGCTCCGGGTCCCCTGGGACATCCCGGGACGGAGGGTGGTGCGGTGGGGGTGAAACGAACTGCAGCCTGTACCCCTCGGAGACGGTACTGAGGACCCACCTGTCCGACATTATACGGGACCAATGTACTCGGAAGGCTGATAAACAGTTGCCAAAAACCAACTTTATTAACTGGGGGAGGGGGTTCCCTGGCAACAGGCCGGGTGACCCCACAAATAGTCAAAAACGCCTCTTGCCCTGCCTCTTGCCCTTCAGGGGTCCGGGTCGTGGGGCCGAGCGGGATTGACATTGTGATCTGCGCCTCTGGTCCCTAGGCCTTTTCGGCGGGGGCTTGTACCTGCCCCGTGCAGGGCGAACCAAGGGCTGTGGTCTGGGCTTGTCCTTAGCCGGCAGGACATACAGACCAAGTGTCTGCAGGGTGGTGCGGGAGTCCTACATCCCGTACAGACGGGTGTCTGTCTGGTCTGCAAATAATGTTTTGCCATCGAATGGCAGGTCCTGCATTAGAGACTGGGACTCTACCGACAGCCCCGACAGGGAAAGCCACGACGCCTGCCTCATGGAGATAGCCGTGGCCATCAAACAAGCCGCCATGTCAGCTGCGTCCGAGGCAGCCTGGAGAGCTGCTTTCGCTACTGCTGCACCCTCGTCAAGCAGCGCCCTAAACTCCTTCCTGTCCTGCTCTTGCAGGGATGGCTCGAACTTTGGCAAAGAGCCCCACAAGTTAAAGTCAAACCTTCTCAGGAGTGCTTGGTGGTTTGCCACCCTGAGCTGGAAACTGGCAGAGGAATAAACCTTTTTTCCAAAAGTGTCCAGTCTCCTGGCCTTCTTGTCCTTAGGGGTTGGGGCGGGCTGACCGTGCCGTTCCCGGTGGTTAACTGACTCTACCACCACCAAGTTCGGGGTAGGGTGAGTATAAAGGTACTCGTGCCCCTTTGTTGGCACGAAGTACTTCCTTTCCGCCTTTTTAGAGATGGGCAGTAGTGAGGACGGGGTTTGCCATAGACCAGTTGAGATGTTGGCCACCCCTTGGTGAAGCGGCAGTGCCACCTGGCCCGGTGCCAAGGAGGAGAGGACGTTAAACAGATTGTCCGATGGCTCCTCCATCTCCTCCGCCTGCAGCTGGAGATTGTCAGCTACACGCCGGAGGCGCTCCTGATGCGCCTTGAAATCCTCCTGAGGAGGGGGCGGTGCCGCTATGGACTCATCCGGTGCCGACCGGACGACCGGGAAGGCCAGAGCATCGGGCGGTGCCAGCAGGTCACACTCCGCGTCCGGGTCCGGGTGCGGTGCCGGTGGTGCGGCATCCGAGGACTGTTGTCAGTGCCAAGGCGGGGAAGCCAAGGGCACTTGGGATGCCCCAGCTACGGAGTGGGGCCTCGTCGGAGCGGATGCCTGGGGCCACGGTGCCCACTGGCACCACTGTCCTTGCCATGGCACCCCTTGCCACTGAGCTGCCTGGGGTCCTACCAGGGTTATCTGCTCCTGGGGAATGGTGCGGCCCGGGGAAGGATGGCTGGGGGCCGAGGCAGAGGTGGCCGAGGAGCGCACGGTGCCGTAGGAACGGCTTGACCGGTGCCGTCCAAGTCGGGTCCTGCCCTGGGATTTCGACCTCGACGACGATGAAAAGTAGACGTCGGAGGTCGTATCCCCGGAGTCCCGTCGGTGACTCTGGGCATGACACCGCGGTGCCTGTAACTGCCGGGATGCACTCCGAGCATGGCGCACATTGTGATATGACCATCGGTGCAGGCGACGTCGAGACCTGCTATCACTAGATGCAGAGCATTGACACTTTCCGTCCCGGCGCCTGCGGCCTCTATGAGTCAAGGAAGACTCAGGAGACTCGCTCCCAGGTGACCCGACAACGGAGTGGATGTCTGTCAGAGGCTGCGGGAGGGCCTGGCGGATTGAATGGAGGCATCGATAACCAACCTGTCCAGTGAGGGCTGGTGAGCGCCCAACGGCGGCTTCCCTTGGGACCGGGGCCCCAGTTCTGGCGGCCCGCTCGGTATAGGCATGGCAAGGACGTCACATGCTGCCTGGGCTGCCGCCGGCGTGGAAGGAACCCTTATCAGCGAGGATATACGCGCGGACGGGGCCGGACTATTCCGCTCCGCACGAATTGGAGGTCTGGGCCCTGAGGGGGATCGCGGCCTGGCCAACTCAGGTCCAGCCTCACCCCTGTCCTTAACTCGACGTCGCTGGGACTTGCCCTGCTTCTTGGCCGGGGAGTGGTGCCGGCTGGTGGATGGGGCATCGCTCTGCACCGAGAACGTGGTGCCCGGCACCACGTCGGGTCGGCGCGCCGGTGCCGGGGCCAATGTTGACTCCATAAGTAGGGCCCAGAGTCGGATCTCACGTTTGCGTTTAGTCCGGGGTTTAAAGGACTTGCTGATTTTACACCGCTCACTTATGTAAGCCTCACCCAGACAGCGAAGACACTTGGAGGGTGGATCGCTTCTGGGCATGGAATTGCGACAGGAGTTGCATGACTTGAAGCCTGGGGCTCGGAGCATGCCCCAGGCCAGGCTACTGACTACAGAACTAGTAACGATCGAGGTACTACCAAGGATAGAAGCTACAGCAATTGCTGAAGCAGAAGTTCCAACTACCTTCACTGGCGGCAAGAAGGAACTGAGGGTGTGGGGAGCACGCAGCCTCCTTGATGGCGCGATATACAGGCGCCACTCCAGGGGTCGCAGCAGGGCTCCCCCACTACAGGTACTGCTAAGGGAAAAACTTCTGGCACCGGTGCACGTGGCAAGCACGCACACCTCTAGTGGAATACACCTGAGCAATAACTCGAAGAACCTGAAATGCTCAGCACTAGCAAAGCCCAGGAAATATGCACACTACTATCCCAAATCTTTAACCAATCCCGCCCTAATCTACCTCTCTGCCCGATCTCTCCACATCTGTTCAGACTCGCATCTGGCAAGCACCCGCTTTCTAGGACATTTTCTCTGGCTTTTCAGTCACCTGCCTCACAACTTTCCAGTCTGTCCAAAATGCAGCCCACATGGAAAAACTTACCTTCCGTGCCTGCTACTCTGACCACATCACAACCCTTTCCAAGTCCCTTCACTAACTCTGGATCCGAATCTGCATTGACTACACAGCAGAGAAAACCCCCATGGCAGGCCCGTGCCAACAGACTCGGGCTCGCAGGGCTCGGGCTGAAGGGTTGTTTCACTGCTGTGTAGACTTCCGGGTTCGGGGTGGAGCCCGGGCTCTGGGACCCTAGGGGGAGCTGTGGCAAGCAGCCAGGGAGCTTGCTATCTGCCTTAATCTCTCTAATTAGAGTCAGTTCTCAAGGCAGTGTGTGAGTGGAGATGTCAGGGACAGAGGCTTACCTGCATGCTGCTTGTGACCACCTCTGTTCAAGGACTGGTGTGTACAGTGACAAATATACAAGTTGCACAAAGTAAATACCCAGATTCCACATCAATGATTTCTTCTCCAACGAGACACCGACCAGCAAGGCCCCGACATCTGCAACTGCCCGGTAGAGGGAGACAATAGAACAACAACAAACCTGACTATGCTATTGCTAACAGCATGCAACCCGAAAGGGTGAGGAGAAGGGAAAATGGGCTGAGAAAGGCCTCTGCTTGCTGGTGTCACAAAGGAACTGAGCGGTCCTGTCCAGCCAGGGGAAAGTTGGGGACAGACCCCAAAAAGAGAGAGTTCTGTACCTCATCCCCCTAACCAAGCCTTAGCTGTGGAAATATTCCCCCTCGCTGGAGATTTCAGAGGAGTCTAATTAATAGGGCAACCAATTCCAGGGGTCAGAGAGCTGTCCAGGGAGCAGACAATCCAGCCACTTACCCCCATGAGCATGCCCATGTTCTGGCACTGTTGGCCATGTGCTCACCTGTACCACGCAGTTTAGGCCAGGCGTTCAGACCATTCTCACGAGCACTATGCTACTGACCGGTGCCATCTGGTAGCTGCCCCATTGGTGCAGGCAGGCAGCTAGGACCTGATAGCTGTTTAAAGGTTCTTAAGGAAAAAGAAATTGTGAATGTCCCACTGGGGCCACGAAGCAATATCTAACAATCCAGGCAGAAACCCAGAGCTATGATGCTCTGGCTCAGAGATAACCATGCCCCTTGCTGAGCTGCCACCAGCCATGAGAAGTAACAAATTGACAACATTCAGAGGAATATTCTTCATTTCCAACCGTATCACTCATACCCTCTGGCATAAAGCGCCTGCTGTCTTATTAACGTCTTTTACAGTTTTTTAGTGCTGAATCCAAGGTGAGACAGGGGAGGGGGAAGAAGAGTGAGTGGAGACCAGTTTCTTTTAGGAACTGGGAGAACACAATGGCAGCAATATATTGTAGTCTCAGAAACAGGATTTCTTTGTTTCATTATTTTTATTTTACGCAGGTAATCACAAGCGCTGATCATACCTATTTACCATCCCACTCCCTCCTGCATGGGCCCCACATAATACAGGAAAACCCATTTACAAATTCTAACAAAAATAGGCTGGGACAATGTTTGGGATCCACTTTTGGCCCCGATCCTACAAGCTGTTCTGCATAGGCAGAACCCTGTGGTGGCACGGAGGCCCCTGGATGTCAGTGAGGCTCTGCATGGTACAGGGTTCTGCTCACAGGGAGTAGCTTGTAGGATCGGGGCCTGACTTACCATGAGTCCAACTGCACAGGGCTTAGAAGGAGCCATAAAAACCACTACAGCTGACGTCCAAGAGCGCTTATATGCATAACAACGCCACAGTATAAATGGGAATAGCAGGACGTTACGTGGGTCCCATCAGGAAGCTGGGACTCTCCCCAGCCCAGCGCCATGCAGCTGACATTTCTAAACCTGACAGGGCGCCAGTGAGATTCATAGGTGTTAAGGCTAGAACCACTCCCGTGGCCTAGTTTGACCTCCTGCCGACCACAAATCTGTCCCTGGTCCAGGACTGAATATTGCCCATGCTGGGACTCAGAGCAATGTGTGGTTTATAGGGAAATTCCAGATTTGGGAGCAAAAAGGAACTGTTTTGTAAGATTACTTTGTTTAAACGGCAGCTCTTTGTGGCTGTTGAGATGTTTAGTAGGTGATCCGTAGTCCCGGTGGAGGCAGATTAGCGGGCAGGGCAGATGAGGTGGCCAGAAGTCCAAATGTTCATTTATCCCACGGTGCTGCAGTTTGACACATGAATGCCACTCTGTATTTATAACTACAAGAAGGGGAGGTGCGGGACAAGCTCTTTGTCCTGAGTCTGGGATTAGCCATGTTCTCAGTTATGCTAATTGTCCCAAATGAGAATCCATCACACTTCTACTCTAGTCTCCCAACACCCTATATGCTGTATGTACTGCCTGTGGTGCACAAAAAAATTCACAGGGTTTCAGAGTTTTTAAAAGTGTTATTAAGACTATTTTTTGTGTCCCACCACCTGTATGTCAGGCTTCTTTCGTTACAATGAGTCCAACTGCACAGGGCTCAGATGGAGCCATAACAATGTCTGAGAATGATATAAAATAGCTTTTCTCTGTTCTGAAAATGTCACAATTCTAAGGGCTGCTGTCTCCAACCTTTCAGAGCTAGAATCAATGCTATGTGTTCCAGGGGGAGATGGGAATCTGCTCTTTATGGCAGTATAAATTTCACACACACACTACTTTGGCCTAAGATTTAGGACAGGCAATAGTCAGTCCTGGAGCAGTGACAGGTTTCAAGGCTGGGATCTCACAATCAGGACTAGAAATGGGAGCTGGGAAGGCAGGAGCCCCCTGCATCCCTTTTAATGGTAAAAACATGTTTGTAGCCCTACTCAATTAAAAGACGTCACAGTGTTCTTAGGACCATAGGATTGCCATAATGGACCAGACCTGAGGTTTATCTAACCCAGTCTCCCATCTCTGAGAGTGGGCCAGGACCAGATGGTCCGAGGAAGGTGTAGGAACCCTGCGATGGCAGAAGTCTGCCTCCCACATTAGGTCCCATCCTGATCTCGAATAGCCAGAGATTGGCTTAAGCCATGAAGCCGAGGGTTAGGCATAGAACAGCTTGTGTACACAACAGCTATGTCAGGCCATTTGCAATGTAATTATAGTTGGTCCTTTTGGAGAACAGAGCAGTTAGACTCCAGGTATTAAGGTAATCTGACCTTACAAATGAAGAGATGAGAAGTATCAGTATGCTATCCCATGTGAAGGTCATAAGGGCCCATTATGACCATCCAGCCTCACTTCCTGCATAGCACACGCAGAGAACTTCACCCAGAGGAGGCTGCAATGGTGGGAGTTAATTCTTCTTTGCCATGTAAGTGAAGCAGTTTTAGAAAGAGGGCCAGTCTCAATTTAAGAATCCCCGTCATGTCAAACATACTGTAAAATGCCTGGCCTGGACAGAATGGCAGGGTGATGGGGTGGGGTGGGAAGGTTTTACTAACACTTATTTCACAAGATTTGATTGTGTGACTTTTGTCACTCGTACAGAGGTATTGCAATTAATCCTGATATGCCATGAAAACCTTCCCCGCCGCCCAGGGTATGGCATATTAGCGGCAGACAGACATGTTCTTGACAAGTCTGGTATTGTTCTCCTAAATATCAGAGGGCCAGGTTCAGGTTGTGCTTTGTTGTGTGCTGCTGAGAAATTGAAGGTGTGCATTGTGCTGAATTGTCCAGTGGACTGACTACCTTTGCTTTCATAAAGGTTAGGCAGCTATCAAAATAACCAAATTAGTCACTGACCGGGGCACACCTACACTGCAATGTAAGCCCAGGGTTTGAACTCAGGTTCAAGCCTAACCTACGTTCCATCTACACACAAATCACTCTAACACAGGGCTTGGACCCAGGGTCCCAGGACCCCACAAAGGTCTGAGCCTGAGTCAAGTCAGGACCCAGGGTTCAAGGCCTATTGCTTTGCAGTGTAGACGCAGCCCCACTGGACTCATGCTCTGGGAGTCCACCAAAAGTATCCCACAATCCAACTTTCTTTGTCCGCTGGACAGTCCAGTTTGGTGGTTAGTCAAGCTTTCCCACACTGCACCATGAACAAAGGGCTAGAGTGGCCACTTTTTGGGAGGGCAGTAGGAAATCTGGGATATGGGTAGTTGGACTCGAGCCCACATAATGCAGTGTAGACGCTGGAGCCCCAGGTTGGGACCCAGGGTTCAACAATTCCTACTCAGCTGAGTGATGGAAACAAAGTCTACTCTCACTTCTCAAAGTTCTTTGCCCTCCAAGGGGATATTGAGTGACAACCCACTCAGCTAATGGCACGCAAGATCAAACCATCAGAACAATTTTCACTGGCTGATCAGTGATCTTGAAAACAAGATGTTGTTTCCTAGCAACTCCTGAGATCAACTTAACCCTTTATTGATGTGATGGTGTAGCTGAAGATCATCAGCATTCTAGTGTGAATTTTAGCTGTGGTAATGTGCACACTGCACGTACACACACACACGCTGCATGGAGACTCCATGAAACAGCTTGGTTTGTTCTAGTATCTGGCTATTGCTCATATGTATAGCCCGGAGGGTGGGGGGGACATTCCAGCTGTGTTCCAAGGGGAGAAGAATTGATGCCTGTGGCTGACATATACATGACCTAAGCCAATGAGAATTATCATTTAAGAACACACAGGAACAATAACAATTTAGACCAAACAGAGGCAGCAAAGATGTGTTATGATTTCTGCCAGGCTATCAGAATGTCTCACATGCCCAGTGGATTAAGGATGATGGAAGAGAGAAATGCCTCATGCCAATTAATTCCGGAAGTGTAATTAACATGTGGGCCAGTTCTGGATGATCCCAAGCTGTTAATGAACCATGGCACCACTTTAATTTCTGCAATGCCCCACCATCTTATTATTAAAGCCAAGAGTGGGTTCTGTCAAAAATATCCCTTAAAGGGAAAAAAGGAAAGAGAGAGAGAAACAGGGAAGGATTCATCTCAATGAAATATGCTAGATTAGAGTTTGCAGGATAAAGAAAGTAGGAGAGGGGAGAGGGTATGAAATATGAAATGTATATATATGTGTGTGAGTGTGAGCATGCATATATATATATATTCTCTTTTGAAATGACCTCCTTATGCCCCATCCATCAGCCTGGGGTTGGCTTATTCTAACTAGCAGATTCCTTTCTTCTGTATAACAGGCCCATCAGACACAATCTGCATGCCAATTATTGGAACAGACCCCCTGATACTGAAAAATGGAAATTAGCTGTCAAGTGAAGGCATCAGCAGCCCAGGTTTGGATTGCCTGCTCGCTTTCTTTCCCTCGGTCTGTGGCTCATATACATATGCACTCTGTTCTGTGGGCAGCCTTGACAAGGGAGCCCCCTGTGGAAAAAGTAATCTAAAATAAAATAATAACAAAAAAACCCTGAGCACATTTTATTGTTCTTGGTATGAGTTGCCAACATTTGGGGCACAATGCAAAATTCACCAGAGGGCAAGAGACGTTCAGGGGAGGAGGGGAGGAAAGGCATTCTGATAATTGCATTTTGGTGGTGGGCAGACCAAGCGCTCCAATAAAAGGACATGCAAAGGAAATGTTAACGTAAGGGCAAATGGATCAGGCAAGCAAATGGTTTGCACACTGGAATCAGAGTCACCACATTCCCACTCAGCCATGCGAGAATCTCAGATCGTTCGGTGTGCATGGCGGGGAGCAGCTCTTGGGTGTTACAGGGGTGGCTTGTTACAGGCTGGCACTAGCCTGTTGGAACAGATTGCCATGGTCCTGGCTGCTCTGCCCCAATCAGCAGAACCATAGAGTGGCTCAAGCTGACTTGTTCGCAGTGTAGAGCAACGCCCTTGGAACGTTCTCTCTCCTGAGCGTGGGGTTCCGTCTAGGGGCATTTAACATCCACATCTCTGCTCCCAGACTCTCGGAAGGGCTCCCAAACATGGAGAAAAGATGAGACATCCCCCTAGATTTGTATCAAGCCCTTCCCCCTCCCCTGCCTCCAGTTGCAGCAATCCTCCAGCACAAGAAGGCTGCCAACAGCTACTGTGTTGATTCCTATCTTGGCCAGAAGGGGGTGCTCCTTCAAGTGATTGGGCGTCCACCCCCCACTGGCAGAGAAGGGGTTAATAGAGCCCTAGGGAGTCTGTGCAGAAAGCAGCCAATAGGAGAGGGGCTGTGAGGAGCAGCCAATCAGGACCCAGCAGGCCCATATAAAAAGAGCTGCAGGGCCAGAAGCAGTCAGTCACTGTCTGGAGATCAAGAAGTGAGGACTGTGTCTTCAGTAGGCCGAGAGACCTGCAGCATCTTGGACAGAGCTATTGCAGGCAGAGACCAGGGGAGTGAGAGGAGTTCCTGGCTGGCTGTTGGGAACGGGTAGTTGCAGGCCCTGAGGAAGGGTGAAGAAGGTGCTGGAGCCATGGGAAAGTGGCCCAGGAAGACATAGCAATGGTCAGAGGAATTTGAGGTGAAGCAGAAGGCTGCAATCCTCAGGGTCCCTGGGCAGGGACCTGGAGTATTGGATGGGCCTGGATCCCCACACACTCACCACTGGGCAAGTGGCAAGATAACTGATTACAGTCACCACTGGGAAGCGGCAGGACTACCCCCGGAAGTGGGGACACGGACAGTGACATGGTTCCTGAGGCTGCGAGAGGGGCTGCAGGTGGATGGCAGAGATGCAGTGATGGTGTGCAAGCTGTGGACAGGGGGTGTCGGCCTCTAGCTAATCCCCAGAATGAGCAGGAAGAGGTGCCAGTCCGGCAGTGAGAGACACGACTGTGACACTTCCCCTGCACAACCCCCACAGCACTCCTTACTGTCCTGAGAGCAGCACAGTAGCACACTTACAATGGCATCGTGGGGCCAGGCCCACACTCAGAAGGGGCCCTGGCGCCTGGATCCTGGCCCTGCCCCTGCTCGGCCTCTTCCCACTGAGGCCCTGCCTGTCACTCACTACTCTCTGCTCCCTCCTTGCCTTGCACGCTGCTCACGACTCTCTGCCCTCTTCCTCCCCACCCACCTGCGGCTTGCTCCTCTCTGCCCCCTCCCAATCCATGCAAACTGCAGGCAGGGCCTTAGGGGGAAGAGGCTGAGCGGGGGCAGGGTCTCGGGGTGGAGCCGTGGGCGGGGCCACAGTCCATGCACCAGGGCAAGGTTAATCTGGCCCAGGAGAAGAAGTCGGGCAAACAACCAAAACTTAGACTCAGACACATGAGAACACATTGGTCTGTCCCTCTTGTGCTCTGAGCAAGGTCACAGTGAAGGAGCAGGGAAGTCAAACAGAATCCCCCCCATCCCCACTGGAGGAGCTGGAGTCTATCATTGATCAACCTGATAAACCAAATTCCAGCTTGGATTTGCACCGATTTTTAATGCTGTAAATCCATGGCTCTTTTATGATGTCTTAAACATATTGTGTTAGTGTCAGGTAGGACAATGAGCTGCCATCATCATATCAACCAATGGGACAGATGCCCGCATCTGGAATACTGTGATCAGCTCTTCTCAAAAAGGATATGACACAAAAGGGGGTGAAAAGACAGGAGCCAAAACTGAGAGCTCTGGAATAATTCCCATATGAAGAAAGTAGGAAGATTGGGACTGGCTAATTTAGAGAGGAGAATATGGCCTTGTGCTCCAGGCAACTGCTACCGCTGAGGGGAGGGACACCCTCAATCTCTCCTGTTGGTGCTCATCCACTTTGGATAGATAATTACATCTTGGAGAAAGAAGTTGACCCCGGTTCTCTCCCATCTCAGCTGAGTGCCCTGAAAGTTGCTCTCTCTCTCTCTCGGGCCCAGTCTCCCTCTGGCCCAATGTATAGCAGCAGTTGTGCAGGATGTGCGCTGGGCGAGGGGAGGGGTCATCCTGAGCTTACAGGAAACGGACTTTGGCTGGCTAACAAAGTTTGGCCTCAGTGAAGGAAAAGGGCTTTGACTTGGGGTCAAGGAGCTGCTTCTTGCTTCCCCAACTGAAAATCCTGCACTATGCATGATATGAAGATCTCTACGGTGAAGTTCAACTGGACGAGAGCTGCCGTCATACAGGCCTAGTGGGGCTGGCAGGATGGAGCAGACCTGGCCGCTGCGATACTGAGCCAGCTTTCCAGTGCTTTGGACTGCTGAATGCAGACCTGAAATCCCTGAACTGGCCCAACCAGCTGCACCTCAGAATAGACCCTAGCGGAGCCATTCTGTCAGGACCAGGGCAGACCCAAGATGCCTCTTGCCTACCTGGGCAGACTGACTGTGTCAGTGGTTGGGGATTTTGATTGGGGTGGGGGGAAGTTTGTGATGAGACAGCATTCTGGACAGTTTGCCACCTGTCTCAAATGCTATGACCAAACCCCTCCTGGAGGGATCTGGGTTGCTCAATTTCATACCTATATATAAAGGGTTTCCCCCACAGTTCTTTGGAGTGTTCACCTTTGTCCCTAAACAAAGAATATTCCGGTGCCCCATGTGCCCAAAGGACTTTGAATGCTTGCAAGGTGTGTGGGGGAGGGAACTGCCGGCAGAGGTAACCAGGAAAGTTGTATTTTTATTCCGCAAAGCCAGTGTGAGATTGGGGCTGTCAAGTGATTTAAAAAATTAATTGCGATTAATCGCACTGTTAAACAATAATAGAATACCATTTATTTAGATAATTTTGGATGTTTTCTACATTTTCAAATATACTGATTTCAATTACACAGAATACAAAGTGTACAGTGCTCACTTTATTTTTGATTACAAGGAAAAAAAACAAGAAATAGTATTTTTCAATTTACCTCATACAAGTACTGTAGTGCAATCTCTGTCATGACAGTTGAACTTACAAATGAAGAATTATGTACAGAAAAATAACTGTATTCAAAAATAAAACAATGCAAAACTTTAGAACCTACAAGTCCACTCAGTCCTACTTTTTGTTCAGCCAATCGCTAAGACAAACAAGTTTGATTACAATTTGCAAGAGATAATGCTGCCCACTTCTTGTTTACAATGTCACCTGAAAGTGAGAACAGCCATTCATATGGCACTGTTGTAGCCGGCATCACAAGATATTTATGTGCCACATGCACTAAAGATTTGTATGTCCCTGCATGCTTTAACCATCATTCGAAAGGAGATGTGTCCATGCTCATGGGGGAGGGATAGCTCAGTGGTTTGAGCATTGGCCTGCTAACACCAGGGTTGTGAGTTCAATCCTTGAGGGGGCCACTTAGGGATCTGGGGCAAAATCAGTACTTGGTCCTGCTAGTGAAGGCAGGGGGCTGGACTCAATGACCTTGCAAGGTCCCTTCCAGTTCTAGAAGATAGGAGAGTTTTTTCTTTTTTTTTTTTTATAATGGGTTCTGATCGATAACCATCCAAAGCAGTGTGGACCAACGCATGTTCATTTTCATCATCTGTGTCAGTCAGATGCCACCAGCAGAAGGTTGATTTTGGCGGTTCGGTTTCTGTAGTTTCCATATCAGAGTGTTGTTCTTTTAAGACTTCTGAAAGCATGCTCCACACCTCGTCCCTCTCAGATTTTGGAAGGCACTTCAGATTCTTAAACCTTGGGTCAAGTGCTGTAGCTATCTTTAGAAATCTCACATTGGTGTTAAGTTTTCTTAAAACAAACATGTGCTGGGTCATCATCCAAGACTGCTATAACATGAAATATATGGCAGAATGCAGGTAAAACACAGTAGGAGACATACAATTCTCCCCCAAGGAGTTTAATCACAAATTTAATTAATGCATTAAATAACGAGCATCATCAGCATGGAAGTATGTCCTCTGGAATGGTGGCTGAAGTGTGAAGGGGCATACAAATGTTTAGCATATCTGGCATGTAAAGACCTTGTAATGCTGGCTACAAAAGCACCATGCTAACATTTGTTCTTGTTTTCAGGTGACATTGTAATCAAGAAGCAGGCAGCATTATCTCCCGTAAATGTAAACAAACTTGTTTGTCTGAGCAATTGGCTGAACAAGAAGTAGGACTGAGTGGAGTTGTAGGCTCTAAAGTTTTACTACTGTTTTGTTTTTGAGTGCAGTTATGTAACAAAAAAAATCTACATTTGTAAGTTGCACTTTCATGATAAAGAGATTGCACTACAGTACTTGTATGAGGTGAATTGAAAAATACTATTTCTTTTGTTTGCCATTTTTACAGTGCAAATATTTGTAATCAAAAACAACAATATAAAGTGAGCGTTGTCTACTTTGTATACTGTGTTGTAATTGAAATCACTATATTTGAAAATGGAGAAAAACATCCAAAAATAATTAATACATTTCAGTTGGTATTCTATTGTTTAACAGTGCGATTAAAACTGCGATTAACCATGATGAATTTTTTTAAATCACGATTATTTTTTTTAGTTCATTGCATGAGTTAACTGCGATTAATTGACAGGCCTACGTGAGATGTTTTATTTATTTTTCAGGAATGTCCCCTACACATTTCAAACCGTCCCTTGTGGCTGGCCTTAGTACCTGGCAGAAGAATTACACTCAAATCCACCCAGCCACCACTCTCAGCTCTCCTGGTTCCCAGTTCTCTATCTGTGAAATGGGCTTAAGCGTGCTACTTTGCACTTGTTCATTTGTACATGCTCCAATGCTCTACAGAGGAGAGAATGGCTGGCTGGCCTCTTTTCAGACACAGGGTGACTGAGGCCCAGGAAGAATAAGCCACTTGCACAGAGCTAAGTGTGACACTCCCATGTATAGGGCTGCCAACCCCCAGGATTGCAATGGAGTCTCCAGGAATTAAGATGTTGTCATGTGACTAAGCCTCCAGGAATATGTCCAACCAAAACTGGCAACCTTATCAATTTGCCCTGCACAGCATTCAGCACCATCACCATGAACACTAGTCAGAGATGCTAAAAAAAAATAAAAATAAAACCACACCAAATATGGGACAGATCTGAGAGCTGATCACAGGTCTGTAGATTAAACAGCCAGTGCTTAATCTACTAGATAACACTGTCTCTAAGCCAGTTCATTGAACTTTTCTTTAGTTGCTCCATATGAAAAATGTGCCTAATAATGCTCTGTTACTGATTATGGTCACTGGATTAGGCCTGCTGTTTTAAACAGGGAGGAGGATTGAAATTTTGTTTTCCTTTTCAATTTTGAAATGGGACATTTCAAATCAAAATGTTGACCAGCTCAGCAACCGGTGGAAAAATGAAAGGGGAGGGGGAAATCTGTGCAAACTTTGCCAAAGTCTTTTTTCTTTTTTTCCAATTTCAAAATTTCAGTGCAGCTTTCTGATTCCAAAATCTTTTGCCGAGCTCTATTTGAATGGTGCCCCCCAAGCATGGTAGGCGATTGACAAATCTAAAAAGATAGGTCTTTCCCTCAGGAATCAAAGGTGGGAAAGGAGAGGACACACCACTTTTAAAAATATATATTTCTGTTGATTTGCAAACTCAAAAGGTCTCTGCCTGTGGTGCACATGTTAGTCTCCTGAGGATTGAAATGCTTTAGTCAAAGTAGGTGTGTGTGGCCATCCCTCCCTGTCAGTCTCTAAGGGAGGCCACACCTCTTCGCTGTCACACACTCAGAACGGTAATCTGTAAAAGGGGAAAACTAGCTGTTTTTAGAGCTCAGGGCCAAGCATTAATCTGCCATCGGGGCCCAGGCCTTCAGGCAGGGTAGAGTACCAGAGAAGTCTGAGGCTCCTGCCCTCAGGCAGGGCAGAGCAGTGACTGGTCTAGCAACCTAGTTCTGGTAGAAGGTAGACTAACACAGGCCTCCTGGCCTATGGTGGGGAGGTAAAGGTTAGGGGGACCCGGGCCCACCTGACTCCACCGGGTCCCAGCCAAAGGCAGAAAGTTCCACCACTGGGTCAGCAGGGAATCCAGCCACAACATGCTGACCTGTGTTCAGGCAGCAACACAGCCAGACTAGAGTCAGCCATCCCTGAGCTACTTCCTCCCCTCCCCTCAGGGTGTACCTGAGTCCCAGGGTCATCCTCCATCTCCTTGGGGTACATCACCATTGGCAATCCCAGCAGCTCCTCAGCATCAGGCATGTCTGGCAGCTCTAGTAAGTCCTCAGGACAGCAGAGGTCTTCTGCAGGCTCCTGCTCCAGCAGCAGGTTGGAAGCATCTGTCTCCCTCAGCAGCTCCAGCTCAACTGAGTTGCAGGGACCACCTTTTGTATTTCCTGTTCCTGTCCTGCCCCTCTGCATTCGGAGGGGCGGACAAGGCCTTACAGGTTCCACCCATCAGGGGGCGTCCGGCCGTTCCTAGCTCTCAATCTCCAAGGGAGGCCACACCTTCTTGCCACAATCGAACTCAATCATTGGGCTCAACCCAGGGGTGTTTGGGGTGGAATGCAATGGCCTGTGATGTGAAGGAGGTCAGACTAGATCAAGGGTGGGCAAACTTTTTGGCCCTAGGGCCACATCTGGGTGGGGAAATTGCATGCAGGGCTACGAATGTAGGGCTGGGCAGGAGGTTGGGGTGCAGGAGGAAGTGTGGGGTGTGGGAGGGGGTATGGTGTGCAGGAAGGGGCTCAGGGCAAGGGTTGGGGTGCAGGGTGTATGAGGGGGCTCAGGGCAGGGAGCTGGGGTGCAGAAGGAGTGCAGGGTGCAGCAGGGGGCTCAGGGCAGGGGGTTGGGGGCTCAGGGCAGAGGGTTGAGATGCAGGAGGGGTGCAGAGGGCTCAAGGCAGCAGGTTGAATGTGGGGTGCAGGAGGTGTTCGGGGTGCAGGCTCCTGCCCAGTGCCACTTACCTTGAGCGCCTCCGGGGTGGCAGCGGTGCACAGCAGGGCTAAGACAGGCTCCCTCCCTGCCTTGGCCCCACGCCGCTCCTGGAAGCAGCCGGCACCATGTCCCTGCAGCCCCTGGGAGAGTGGGGGCAAAGGGCTCCACGCGCTGCCCTTGCCTGTGGTTACCTCCCCCAAAGCTCCCATTGGCCAATGGGAGCTGCGGAGGGCAGTGCCTGCGGGCGAGGGCAGCGCATGGAGCCCTCTGCCTCCCCCAGGGGCCGCAGGGACATGGTGCTGGCCGCTTCTGGGAGTGGCGAGGGCCAGGGCAGGCAGGGAGCCTGCCTTAGCTGCGCTGCGCCATGGGGCTGGTAATCCCGCAGGCCGGATCCAAAGCCCTGACAGGCTGGATCCAGCCCGTGGGCCATAGTTTGCCCACCCCTGGACTAGATGATCTAATCATCCCTAAAATATCCTCAAATCTGCCTCAGTGGTTGCTGTTGTACCAGGGTGAGGGGCATCAGGTTGTGGGAACACACAGTGGGGGGGAGCCCCAACAAAGGTATTGAAAGCTGCCATCTGTGTGCACAGGAAGTGAGCTGCACTATGTGTGTGTTGAGGAGACAGCATATGTACAGGCCGGACCCTGCTGAGTGCATGGGAAGGGGATCACACTGTGTGCATGGCAGGGCATCCTGTGCCTAGAGGCGAGTGTGCATGGAATGGACAGCACAGTGCTCCACTGCAGGGCCACGCTGCCTTTCTGGACCCACAAGCCCATCTTGTCCTGGGGTGTTGGTGAAGAGGAATGTGTGCTCCACCCCATGCACACAATGGTCCCCTTTCTGCACAAGGCAGAGCTCCACCACCACCTGCAAAGAGCCATGAGAGTGGCTGGGCAGAGAAGCCAAGGGACCAGGGCTGCTCTAGCTGCGTTTCTTGTCCTGTGAGAGAGATTACCAGCCCCAAGGGAAGTATGCGCACTGCCTATGCCATAGCAGTGACCCAGGGAGGCCTGTGGGCAGGCAGTGGTGACAGAGGAGGGTGAGAGCAAAGGAGTACAGGATAGGAAGAGAATGAAAGGGGAGAGAAGAGGGGGGTTGATGGGGAAGAGTGGACTGAAGGGCCGATGGCATGGAAGGAGGAGACAACACAGGGGGAGAAGGGGACAGAGAAATGGAGAGAGGAGGAGAAATGAGACTGAATAGGAACACACTGGAAAAGCCGAGTGCAAAGGAGGAAAGCAGCAAAGGACTGTGCCAGAGGGACGGGGAATGTGTCACCCTTCCCTGGGAGCAACCCGCAGGAATTGTCCATGCAGCTGGTGAGGAGCAGCCCACAGAGCTCAGCAACCACTGGGCTCCCTCTGCATCCAGCACTCTGGGTTAAGGCTAAAGGCAGTGGACTGCGTGGCTTGGGCCTAGCTGGGCAGGGTGTGTGAGCCGAAGGAAGCCCTGTACACTCCTGCTCCAGGACAGGGAGGAGGGGTTTCTTTGGCTCCCTTGCTGTTCAGGTGGGGGAAGAGGCTGTAGCTGCTTTGGGCAGCCGATTACTTTTCCAGCTGCAGCAGCTTCTCCCCACAGCCGCCTCTCTAAACACATTGTGCCCACGGCCGGGGCCATGCCACAGGCCTCCTTCCTCAGTTAAACTTGCCCACCAGGCCCTTCCCCTTACATCCAGCCCCTTACAACCAGGGCATGCAGCCTCCCGCCCCTCCCCTCCCCCCCCCCTTCCCTGTCTGTGCTGCAGCAGAGCCCCTCTCCTCTGGAGCAGGACCCTTTCCCACACGCCCCACCCCCAATTACTAATGTACTCACAGGGGGCCATATCCCTGCAGCGCCTGACAAGCATCACTTAACCTGCCTCACTGCCATGTAATAACCTCATCTATCAACCTGGACGAGACTGCAGGGCCATTGCAGGGAGGGGCTCTCTTTAAGCAGCAAATGTCATTATCCAAAGTCCCTGGTCCCCTTGCTTGATATGCAAAAAACTCGCTGGCTCCCCAGAGTCCCGTGCAGAGAAAATGCCCCGCAAAATGGACATTTGTCATGTTCTGCACGCTGATGCATTGCCCAGGAAATGGGAATGATTACACCAGCGGTGGTGGGCCCAGCAGAGCCAGCCTGACACCTGGTGGCACAGCGAGAAAACACACCTCTTCAGGAGAGAGGCCCAGACCAGGAACCACGGAAAGCTTGACCCTCTGGCTGGGGAAAACCTGCTGCATCTGACAATTGTCCCTCGGGGGCTATTGGGTTTATTTACCTTCCAAGGAACAGTTCACTCTTCCCCCGTGGAGGCATTCATTGGGGTCGGCCTTACCTGCACGGCTGCTCTAGGCCGAGAATATTTCTATGCCACCCCCAAAGGGTGGAAAGGCAAAATGCTGACAAGCGAATGCGAGTGTCGCCGGCAACTCTGGCTGCACAGGCTGCAATGTAAGTACATGGCCCCAGGCCTACAGAGGTGGAGGGCATGTGCTCAACTTTAAGGACGCGAGCAGGCCCATTTGGTCCGGGCACCCCTGGAGATCAGAGATAGGCGCTCCAGCCGTCGGCAGAGGCAGGGCCTAATGCTTATTGGGGGCGAGACTCTCTCAGTGCGTGTACGTGCAGCGCCCAGCACGATGGGGCCCTGATTTCGTTTGGGGCCTTTTGACACCATTGGAACACGGACCATTAACCATGAGCCATACGAATGATTTCCCACCACAGGCTCTGCATGGGCAGGACCTTGCTTCCACCTGAGCTATGTCCTTTTCCTGCCATCCCCCCATTTCTTCCTTCCTTCCTCTTCCCAGATTGTTCGTTTCTCTCTCCCGTGTGCTCTCTCGCCTTTATCTCCCTTTTCTTCCTCTCCCCCCAGCCCCTGTGCCTGTTTCCCCAATCCCACCTCTGTCTGGCTCTCCCTGGAGCCTGTCTCTCAGCTGAGTCTCCCTTCCTCCCGCCCTGGTGAGCAACAGCCACGTCTGCACGGAGCTGGGGGTGTTCTGAAAAGCAGGCACAAGGCGTCTCTTGGTCACAAAGAGGCTGAGCTACCAAAACTCCCTGGCTGCCCCTGCAGAAAGTGGGGCGGCAGTTCTCTATCCCTTATTGGGATCCTTCCCCTCTTGCTCTCCCTTTCTCGGGTTCACCTTGACTTCCCTCTCCTAGTTCCTCCACACTTCTCTGTCCCCTGCGGGCAGCTCTCTGCTTTAGCATGGCTGGCGCTGTAGTGAGGTTCCAATCACAGCAGGTACCTGCTGGCGGGACGGGTGCACAGCGCTGGGGGAGGCTGGCACGACAGGCACAAGGCCCCACATGCTATCACCTTTGGTAGGTGGCCAGTCACCACTCTTTGGAAGCAGGGCAGGTGACTGAGGCCAGGAACTGAATACACAGGCCCCCAAAGGCCACCCCAAGGTGCATGGCCATGGAGAATCCGTCCTGGGGCACTGGGGGCCAGGGCTCCCAGCAGGGCTAGCCAGGCAGGGGCTGGGAAAGGCAGGGACTGGCACAGGGCAGGGAGGGGAGCACTGGTGCCATGGGGAGAGGAGGGGCTGGCACAGGGCAGGGAGGGGAGCACTGGTGCCATGGGGAGGGGAGGGGCTGGCACAGAGCAGGGAGGGGAGCACTGGTGCCATGGGGAGGGGAGGGGCTGGCACAGGGCATAGGGTTGCCAACTTTCTAATTGCACAAAACCGAACACCCTTGCCCCGCCCCCTGCCCTGCCCCTTCTCTGAGGCCCCACTCCTACCCACTTCAGCCCCTTCCCTCCGTCGCTTGCTCTCCCCCCCCCCCAATCACTTTCACTGGGCTGGGGCAGGGGGTGGGGGTGCAGGCTCTGGGATGGGACCAGGGATAAGAGATTTGGGGTGCAGGAGGGGGCTCCAGGCTGGGGCCAAGGGGGTTGGAGTGCAGGAGAGGGAGTCAGGGGGTTGGGGTGCAGGAGGGGGGTCAGGGCTGGGGCAGGGAGTTGGGGTGCAGGAGGGGGCTTGATGTGCAGGCTCTGGGAGTGGGGGCAAGGTGCAGGCTCCAGAAGGGAGTTTGGGTGCGACCTGGGGCAGGGGGTTGGGTTGCAGGTGGAGGTGCAGGGTCTGGGAGGGAGTTAGAGTGCAGGAGAGGGTTCCAATCTGAGGCAAGGAGGTTGGGGTGCAGGCTCTGGCAAGGCGGCACTTACCTCAGGCGGCTCCCGGTTGGCAGTGCAGCGGGGCTAAGGCAGGCTACCTGCCTGCCCTAGCCCTACACTGCTCCCAGAAGCGTCCAGCATATCTGGCTCCTAGGCAGAGGCGCAGCCAGTCGGCCCTGTGCAGCTGCAATTCCCGGACAATGGGAGCTATGGAGCTGGCGCTTGAGGCAGGGGCAGCACACTGAGCTTCCCTGGCTGTGCCTCTGCCTAGGGGTCCTAGGGACATGCCGGCTGCTTCCAGGAGCTGCATGAAGCCAGGGCAGGCAGGGAGCCTGCCTTAGCCCCGCTGCATCAGCGACCGGACTTTTAACAGTCTGGTCAGCAGTGCTGACTGGAGCTGCCAGGGTCCCTTTTAGACCGGGCATTCCGTTCGAAAGCCGGACATGTGGCAACCCTAACAGGGTGAGGAGGGGAGCACTGGTGCCAGGGGAAGGGCTGGCACAGGGCAGGGAGGGGTGAATGGTAGCAAAGGTCTAGCCCCTAGCATGAGTGAGGGGTGGCTGCGGGGTGCAGCCAGCCAGGGCCCGACCACCAGAGCAGAAATAAGCAGGACAGGCAACATTGCATCAGCCACTTGCTTTATTCACAGACTCCACGCGGTTTCCCTGGCAAAGGGGGAGCTGCCCCACCCCTCACTCTACAATGCAGCGGAAGGACTGGACAGTGGGGGACACAGCCCCCCAATCAACGGGCTTACGGTACTCCCCCTTCTCCAAGAGGTACTGCCTGCCACGGAAGTTGGGGTGCTCATAGAATACCCAGGCCCCCTCCAGCACTTTGCAGGCATGGATTTCCCGGATGTGGAACTCGTCCATGACCGAAGGGCAGTCCTCCGTAGATTCGTACATCTGGCCACCAAAGTCCCCCTTCTCAAAGATCTGAATGCGGTGCTGGTCTCCACTGGACTGGAACAGGAGACAGAGAATCACATGTTGCTGGGCACAGCAGCACAGTTCTGGCTCATTCTCTCACTATACACAGGGAACATAGGAACTTCCGGGTTGGATCAGACCTGAGTCCAGCTCATCCAGGATCCTGCCTCTGGCAATTGCCAGACGCTCCAGAGGAAGGTAAAGGACCCCACAACAGGCAGATGTATGGTAATCTACCTCCCCAGGTTTCATCCTAACCCCTGGTAGCTAGGGATTGATTTTCACGTGGAGCAGGAGGTTCTGTTTCCCTCCCAGAACTCCGAGTAGCATCAGCTGTTATGCCACAAAACCCCTCGCTCATTGCACTCCTGTGCAAGCCCCTTCATGTCCCAGTGGCTTTGGATGGAGGCTGCAGGAGGCCGCTGGCCATGGAGACCTGGGTTTGCATAGGACTGTGCTGTTTCTGAGCATCACAGGTGGACAATTAAAGGGGCCTCATTACTCTTGAGAGGCAAGAAACCTCCCCTTTCCCCCACCCCCAACCCTGGGGAATGCACTGATGATGGGAACATAGTGACTAGGAGAGGTGGCGGGGAAGAGGTAGCTCCCAGGCGTATAAAAGGACAGGCCTGACCAAAACAATCGGCTGGCTTTCCAGTTCACCTGGGTTAGTTTGTTGCACCTCAAGGTGCCCTTAGGCTCCCCCAGCCCGTCTGGATTTTTTTTTTTTTGCTGTACCAGTATTGGCTCCTCCACTGCCCAGAGGCTTTAACACTTGAGCACACCCTGCAGGCTCAGAGGTCTGATTCTCCCCTGCTTTACACCTCATGTAGTCACTGGCCCATCTCCAGATGCTGCCATCCTGCTATGCCAGCGTTAGGATCCCTGGGTGGAAAAGACGGATGAGCGGCCAGGTAGGGCAAACCCAGGCTCAAGAGGGGAGAGGCCAGGGCACTGCTGGTGACGGATAAGAGATGCACTGTGGCTGGCTGCACTTCAGTGTTTTAAACTGATTCCCATTGCTTTAACCCTTCGGTTGCTGCAGGTTTCAGAACTGGAGCCGCAGTGTGCCCCAGAGCAGTAAGGGGTCAATGAGATGGTGACAGCCTGTACTCACATTTCACATGTGCAAGACATTATATCTGCTGAGATTTCAAGCACTGAATAGCCATAAGCGCTGCAAGGGTGTTAATCTGCAGCTTCCTGTGCAGCCTGGCCCACCTCATCCCTACCTCCCTGGTCTGTTACCACCACCAGCTCCAAGCTGAATGCCACCGTTTCCCTTCCTCAGGGCAGCTTGTTCCTCTTGCCCTCCCCACCAGAAAGGAAAGCTTCACTGCTGCCTTGGATGAGCTGGAGGCCCATGCCCACGGGGGAAGGTTCCCACAGCTCACGTTCATCTAATGACCCGCTAGCTGAGTGCCCCCAGCCGTTGGCTCTTTCAAGCACTGAGCACAGCTGAAGGCAGTCACATACCACTACGAGGCCTTGGCATTGGTGAAGGCAGCACGGGAGGCAAAAGACTCTAAACCAGGCACCAGCTGACTGGGCTAATAGTCAAAATTACAAGTTAAATACTTCCACCCACTGTTTCATTATAGAATATCAGCAGGGCTCCACCACTGTTAAAGCAAGCGGAAGGGGCAGCTCTTTGAGACCAGTGGAAGGGGAGGTGGTGTCCTCTGGGGCCCACCCGCTGTTCCAGAGGAAAGTCCTGCTGTTCCAGAGCCCCCTATGGGAACGTATGCTCTGGCTGGAGGATGCTGGAGCAGCTGCTCATGCCTCAGGCCTGCCTCTGGAATATGGAGGCCTGCAGGATTTAATGCGTTGGATTTCCCTCCTCTGGCAGGGGTAATGCTCTGGGCACTAGCTGGCTGGACACTGGTTTATCACCTCTTAGTTTACACTCCTTGGTTGCCACAGGCATCACTGTTAAGCACATTGATTGCCTCCAGCATTACACTGAGACTTGCCCTCCTCCCCTCCTTCCACGTGCCCTGCATTTTTAGGGATGTTCTTTATTCCATACTTAATAGTTCATGGGCAGCTGCACTACAGCGCTACAAAAGCATTTGATCAGATAAAAACATTTCCAACCAACACATGAAGGACGATGCACAGGGTGCTGTATACCATCAGTGAAACTCTGCTGAGCTGCGGCCCTTTCAAAATCAGCTTTGGCCTGTACTTTTGATGCACCTGGCTTTTATTCCCTGCCAGCGGAGAGGGTCACATGAATGCCAGCAGCGGATGAAAGCTTCCCTGCTCTTCACAGCCTAGTCATGGCAACGGGTTCCTCACGCTGGCAGGCTGAGCACAAGCAGCAAAGCCTTCCTTTGAAAGAAGGGCAAAGAAAGCCAGCCAAGCACTGTGTTCTCCTTTGATAGCTACGGGAACTCCCAGCGTAGACTAAGGAAGGGGGATGCCCTGGGAAAACTGCCTGCACTTCGCTCAGGGTCCCATTTCCCTGTACTCAGGGATACACGCCTTGGTTACCCTGTCACACCCTGCCAGCCTCAACGCCAGGCTGCCCTACATTCCCTTCCTCTAAACTTTTGGAAGGAAACCAGCCTTCCCATCCACCTTATGCATCAGCTGTTTCTTTCACACCACTATTGAGCATTCGCTGCCCCTTGCTCACTCAGCAGGTTGCCCATGGCGTGAGCTGGTTGCCAGCACAAGCTGCAGGACAGAGCTCAGATCCACTCCTGTGTAAGAGCAGGTCAGCATGGATTCCTCAGTGAAGCAGGTACACAGCCAGTCTTTCCAAAGGCCAGGCCCTGCACTCTGCGAGTGCTGGCAGGAGCTACTGAAATGCTTGAACGGAGCGATTTGCGACCATGGCAGAATGAGAAACCTTATATCCAATGTTCCTGCACTTGGAGCAGGTGCCTGAGGTGATACGGGGCTTAAAATTCCCCTTTTGTGCTCTCTAGTCTTGGGCAGTTGAGGGATCTATCTGGCTCAGGGCTGCTCCCCCTTACGCTGCTCCCCGTACTCTACTAATGATCCTGAGAAACAAGAACAGCCCTCCATGAGTTGGGGTTGTTCTCACCCACTTCGCTGCCAGCATGTGGCAAAGAGGACTCTGCCCTCTACTAAAAGTCTTGTATCAAAACGCCATTGGCTTTACTTAACATCCTCACTGTCCTTCCCAGCCCCTGCTGCAGACAGCGAGCTCCTTCCACGCAGGCCGCACACGTACAGTGAAGCAGCTGGAAGTTTGACTGACAAAGGGATGGAGCCTGTGGCCAGTTGAGTTAATGGGAAAAGCAGGCAGCACGCTGTCTCGCATCGCCAACCATCCCTGGGATTCCAAGTAAGAGGGGGCAAGTGGTTTTGTTTTTAATTAACTTTAACTAGGCAAATGGGGTGTGGGATTTGTGCACAGGCAGACACCTGCAAGTCCTCACCAGCGGAGTGCTCCTAGGGGAACCATCCCCCTACCTACACCCCATGTCTGGGGGTTGGGGGCTGAGCTACTGCCTGGCAGCCATCTCCTCTCTCTAGTGCCAGTTGCACTGAAACTGAATGACCGGGAGATCGGTTCTAGCAGGAAGCAGAGTGGGAAATAAGCTACAGAGGTTCAGACAAACCCAGGCTGGCACAGGCCGTGCAGGGAAGATTCTCCAAAGCAACTGAATGGGGAGTACAAATCCCAGGGATGGAAATTCCCAGGGGGCTTGTGCCCCTAACTGACATAGGTGCTTAGGGAATGTCACCATGTGTACACACCAGCTGCTGCAAACTGCGTCTGCCAGGAAGAGGAGCAAGGAAAGTAGATGAGCAAACTAAGGAAAACAGGGTACAGAGTAACCACCTCCCCTGTATAAATTCCAAACCCCAGCTTCCTAGAAGCAAACTGCAGCAATGTTATTTCCAAACAAAACTACACTGACACCCCAATTGTGAGAGGTACCCACTGAAACTTACCTACAACCTGCCCAAAGCAAACTGCTTTTCGCACTGAAATCAGTGGGGGAGTTTCTCTTTATCTGTTGACATCACATTTCTTTGCACCACTTCAGCGGGTCATGGGGAAGCTCAGAGCATTTCCCTCTGTTGTGGGTTAGACTGAGCTGCAGCAGCGTTTCAATAGAACTACAGCTGCGTTCTACATGAAAACACTGAAGCTTTCCTGGGAAGATTTTCTTACTCTCTCTGCCTTCCCAGGGTTGTGGTTTGTTCACTTGCCCCTTAGATTGCAACCTTCTGATGATGCAGAAATTGTCCCATGTGACCTGTTGGGATTCTCTTAACCTCGTTCTCAAGTATATCTGGGAATATCCCATCTGTTGTGTTATGGAGGAGAAGCAGCAACATGTGTGCTTTGGGGGAGACTGGGGAAAGGAAGGGAAAGTCAGACTTACTAAGTGAATGGCTTTGCATGAGCTGAGGCGGTCATTAAGGCCCATCCAGCGCTGGTACTCGGGGTACTCGCCGTGGGTCAGAACGTACATGTTCCCTGCAAAGTTAGGCCGCTCATAGACAACCCAGGCACCCCCCTCCACTCGGATGGAGTTGCAGCGGCTTAGGTAGGTGTGAAAATCAGGGCAGTCACTGTCACACTCATAGCGACGGCCCTGGAAATGCTTGTCTTCGTAGAAAGTGATCTGAAACACAAGCAAAGCAGAGAGAGGGGAGGTTCCTTCTTCCAAACAGATGGTGACGGCTCAGTCGATGACTCTTGGGCAAAAGCAGCGAAGAGTCAGGCTGAGGGGGTGAGAACTGCAAGTGCTGTCACTGAAGTAAGCATGCGTTAGTTAAAACCGTACCATTTGAGTAAGGCTGACTCCTTAGCTACTGCCTTTAACATAAAGGCACATCATTAACCGTGAGCAGTTAAAGGGACTGCCCTGGGAAGAAATGACAAAACCTAATATTATTAGAATGGTCTGAATGACATTCAAAGAAAAATGCAATAAAAAAAAATTGGGGTGGGGGAGAGGGTTGCTTTGGTTTAAATTACTTGCAGTGGGCCCAATCCTGTGAAGCCTCATACTCACCAATAGTCCCTAGAAGAGCGAGTAGCCTGAGGGAAAGCCAGTTTTGTAACAAGAACGGCAGGGTTGGCACCGCTGTTTGCAACCCAAACACCACAGTTCTGTTCTAATTTTGAAGAATGAAACTGTCTGTTTTCATTGGCCACGCTAAGGGAAATGCAAAAAGTAAACAAACCATCGAGAGGGAAAAGGCTAGTTTGGTTCACATCTCTTGTCATTTTAATTATTTCAGGGATGGTTTGTAACAGAGGTAAAGACATTTAGGCTCCAGTCCTCCAAATACTGTGTGAGAGAGCTACTCGCGTGCTTTAAAATGAAGCATGTGAATGTTTGCATGATCGGGCCTTATCTATTAACTGCATGATTTTCCCTTTCATAGTTCTCGGAGTCTCTATGTATAACATACATCAGCCTGTTTCCACTTCCTAAGCTATGATGCCTTAACATGACCATTTTGTTTTACCACTGAAAAAAAGTTTCAAAAGTGAAATTTGTAAAATACATTTGATTTCCCTCCCCCATCCTCAATTTGCTTTAACCAAGCAAATCAAAGTTTTGTAGTCACAGAGAACAATTCGCTGCTCCTATTTTCAGGCTGCTTCCTGTCCCCCTTCAAACATGACCACAAAGAGAACGGAGAACCCCTGAAGTTTATGTCCACAGAGCAAAGAATGGACTAACAATAAAGATCAGTATGTCTAGCCTTAGTGAGAAGAGCTCATGGGAATGTGTAAGGAACACACTCCTCCCCACCAGCCCTCCACTAAGCTCCTTTCACACACACAGACTTCACTGCAGGTGGGCACAGAACCTTAGTTCAAGTGAGATGGCTCAGCTCTAACCTACAGGGAAGTGACAGGTGAATTCTGGATTGCAGTTCTAAACTCCCGGCCCATCTCTGCAATGGCCTGACAACACACACAGTGCTTGGAGCTCAGCAGCCTGAAATAGCCGTCACATGTGACATTCCAACCCCTCAGTCAAACAATCAACCTCCTAGTATAACTCTACCCTGTTAACTGCCAGAACGCCAAGGTAGGGGCTCCACAGCGCATAATGCATTTGGGGTAATAGGTGCTTGTGTGGGCCCCATTACCATAGCAT
Source organism: Chrysemys picta bellii (assembly GCF_011386835.1). Lineage (NCBI taxonomy): Eukaryota > Metazoa > Chordata > Testudines > Emydidae > Chrysemys > Chrysemys picta. The sequence goes on along the minus strand of NC_088799.1, from coordinate 51,178,769 downwards.
CTGAGCTCCTTACAATCAGTAACAACAGCCCATGAGGCAGGGCAGTGCTGGCGTCACTATTATACAGGTGCCAAGCTGAGGCAGAGAGAGGCTAAGTGACTTGCCCAAGGTCACACAGCAAGTCTGTGGCACAGCAAGTCTCCCGAGTCCTAGGCTAGTGCCCTAACCACTGACCATCCTGCCTCTCGGAGGACACTGGAGCCTCCTGCTCCCCACAATTTAAGTTATATCAGCAACAAGAAAAGAAGTTAGTGAAGCAGCGAGTGAACCTTTGTCCTTGATCTTTAGTCAGTTCTGTCCTCCAGCAGGCTCAGCTCCAACACCACCAGCTGTCGGACAAAGCACCTTTCCCCCTGCTTAGAAGATCTTAGGTCCCAGTAGTGAAGTAAGTTCTACATGAGCAGACCCTTGTGCCCACCTGATACTGGGGCAGGTCCCTGCCTGCCTGCAGCGCCCTGTTCTCATGCTGCGATGGGACTCGGAGACAGGAGCGGATGACAAGAATATTTTGCACGGCATGCCTGTGCAGTGTCATTGTGCCCATTTTACATACGGGCACACAGAGCAATGAAGGGTCACTCCAGTGTGTCCCCCAGTGGGAGTAGGAAGTTCAGAATTTGGCTGTATCTGCCCAGGGCCACTCAGCGAAGCAGCACCCGACTGGGAACCAGCACCTAGGCTCTCAGTCTCATGCACTTTGATCCATAGGCAGACTATAGGGTTGTGAGCTACATCCCTGTCTGCTTTAAACCTGCTAGGAGTCCAAAGTGTAGGGCCTGCTCCCACCTCCACTGAAGTCAGTGGGAAAGCTGCTCTCAACACCCCTGGGTACAGCACTGGAGTCTGAGGGTATGTCTACCCGGCGTTTTGGAGCACCAGACTTGGGCTTGCGGGGCTCATGTTGGTGCTCTAGAAATAGTGGTGTAGACAGCACTTTGAAGCCGCAGCTTGGGCTCTGAAGGCTAGGGAAGGGTGTGGGCTTCAGAGCCCTAGCTCCAGCCCAAGCAGCACCTTCAAAGCGCTGTCTGCACAGGTATTTTTAGAGTGCTGGCACAAGCCCTGCTAGCCCAAGTCTGTCACCCCAGGCTGGGAGGCTCACTCCAAAACGCTGGGGTAAACATGTCCTGAAGCAGCTCAGGTGTCTGGGCAGTGCCCTCTTTGGCAGTATGATACACTTCACACAACTGGTCTCCCCCCACCTGTGATCAGAGAGTCAGGCATCAGCATCCCAGCAGTCACGCTGTACTTTCTCCTCGACAGCCTAACTATGGAGCATACACTGGTGCTGGCTGCTAGCTTTGGAACTCAGATGCTTTGCAGACAGACTGCGCATCTTCCCGCAAGCTTGCCACGCTCTCCATGGCACAGCAGTCCTCCCCAGTAAGACACCGAGGAGAGAAAGAGGCACTAGGCACATTTGAAAGTCTCCCCAACAGCCACAGCATTCGCCTCCCACCTCCGCTTTCCTGATGTACTGTAGCAGAAAGAGAAATATCCAGTATGAAGAAAAAGGGAGGAGAGACCATGTTTGTCACTCACAATACAGCCCTGTATTTTAAATAGTCATTTTATCTGCCTGAGCGAGCTTTCAGTTTGAAAAGCTCCTGTCCCCAGTGGAAAAGCCACGTACATTTTTGAAACACTTGCTTTTTATTCACTGATCTTCTTTCAGAGAAATAGACTCTACTACCACTGTGCTAAATTCTGCTCCATTACCCTAAGCTCTTTCTGCACTTCTGCCATGTTTGTAAACAAGAGCAGCTTCCTAAGTTGCATCTCTTCCCCTCGGAAAGATACACACACACACACTTACCCTGGTTCCTGTTTTGGACATTTTCCGTTCTAGGCACTACACCCTAGCTGCTGCAGGAATTCCAGGAGCACCTGCAAAGACCCAGAAGCTGGGGGCCCCTTTTTATAAGGCTCCTTTTGTACCAGACATTCGCTTTGTCATGAGAATGGGATCCAAGAATTGAGTCAGTGATTCTAGGGCTAGGGATTGTTTCTAGAAAAGCAAACAGGATTAGGGAATAAAGGGAGGCTTCGCTATGCTCTTTATTTTTTTGCTGTTGCATCATCAGAGCTGAATGGTCTGCTGAGTCAGAACACCAAAACATTCCAACTAAGAAGCCCCCTGCCTGGGGGGATGACACAGTTTGGTTGCTCTCTCTGCTTTGAACATGCTAAAAAAGATTGATCACTGACTAGAATCCAAGAATCTTAGGCCCTACACCCCTCTGTAAAAAGGGACCAAGCCTTGTGAGAGGACATTTTCCAACTGTTGCAAGGTGCTGTGGTGACAGGTTTCATAAACACATGCTCAGCAGAGGGTGGGAAGAGAGCTGGAGAGAATGGCCTCTGCTTAGAGGAATGTTTGTGCAGCAGTGATAACACTGAACAGGGCAATGTAGCCTAGTGGATAGTGCATTGGACTGGGACTCAGTAGACCTGCATTCTATACCTGGCTCTGCCAGTAGTCTGCTGGGTGACCTTGGGCCAGTCACTTCTCTGTGCCTCAGTTTCTCCATCTATAAAATGGGGATCGCAATATTAACCTATGTAGAGTGCTTTGAGATCTAGGGATCTCTAGATAAGACCTAGTTATTTCTATAGCACCCTCCATCTGAGGGGCTCAAACTGCTGTTAAGAACATTAACAGACATACCCAGGGGAGGGATTTTTATCCCCATTTTACGATGAGGAACGTGAAGCACAGAGGGATTAAGTAAGGTGTCCACGGTCCCACAGGAAGTCCATGTCAGAGTCAGGGACAGAACTAAGATCACCTGTGATTTAACCACAAGACCATCTTTCTTAGGAACACCCTTATACTGACTCGATGCACTGGGCTAGGTAAATACTTAACACAATCAAAGCAGGGCACAAAACAAGGAACACAGGGGTGTAGATGTCCGTGCCCCAGAAGTCACTCTGTTATAAACACCTCTCCAGCTATTGCCGGCACCACTCCAAAGGCTTAGAGAGACAAAGACAGCAGATGAATTTGGCAAGCAGCGCCTGAACCACTCAGCTGTTATTTCAAGTCTGTCAGAACGGATCCATTTCATCCCAATGATTCCGCATGCTTCTGTCTACACCAGCACACCTTTAAACCCTGCCAACTCCAGAGGCACCCTGAGGCCAATAGGTTGATCTAGATATCTGCCCAATGGCATCCCATTCTCCTTCCTGCCTAATCCTTTAAGTATCAGGGTCTGTGGTTTACACACACTGGTTTTCTGCTAGATGTGAGGCCACTCACCACCATTAATCCAAGAGCTGTTTATGAAGATCTCAGCATCCAGCCTAGGACCCAGCTCCCACTGAAGGGTGCTACAGTGGCTCGGTATATTAATCCCAGAACTGGATTCCCTTTTGCTATCCCACATCCCCATTTAAATGCTGGGTAGGTGCACATCAGAGCCAACACCTCCATTTGTTCCCTGGGCCTAGGACAGACAGCCACTTGTGGAGGTCCAGGGGGGGCAGGGAATGGGGGAAGAGGAGTTTGCATGAGTAAGTTGTCCTGTGGGGGGTAAAATTGTGACATTGCAAAGCTATGAGGGTGTGTTGCCAAATTAGATTTTTATCATCATCCTGCAAATGTGTAAGACAGATTCATCATCATCCACTGTGGATTGGGTAGTAACCCGAGGGTGTAGCTGGGTTTGTCCCACACCTTTAAGAGCCACGTCCAAGTCTTATCTTCACTTGTTACTCAGGCAAAACAAACACCCACTGTAACTTCAAAGTTACAAAAAGAGGAATAAACCTCCCTCTTAGCATAGGGAACATTCACAAGCTAAAACAAAAGAATCTAATGCATTTCCTTGCTATTATTTACAATTTCTGTAATTTTTAGATGCATCAGTTCAGGATCTTTTTAGGAGCTGGGTTACCTGCTTGGTCTCTCTCTTTGTCCTAAGAGGGAACCAACAAAGAGAACAAACCCAACCTCCCCAGATTTGAAAGTATCTTCTTTCCCCATTGGTCCTTCTGGTCAGGTGCCAACTAGATTAATTGAACTGATTAACCCCTTACAGGGAGTGATTCTGTACCTCTGGCCAGGAGGGATTTCTGTTACTGCATACATAAAGGTTATTACCCTTCCCTTTATATTTATGACACCCACTGATGGCTAGGAGAGTTTTGGCTGAACACCAGAAGACTAGGGGTACATCTACACTACAGGGGGGAGTCGATTTAAGATACGCAAATTCAGCTACGTGAATAGCGTAGCTGAATTCGACGTATCGCAGCCGACTTACCCCGCTGTGAGGACGGCGGCAAAATCGACTTCTGCGGCTTTCTGTCGACGGCGCTTACTCCCACCTCCGCTGGTGGAGTAAGAGCGTCGATTCGGGGACGGGACGCGACAATCGATCCCCGAGAGGTCGATTTCTACCCGCCGATTCAGGCGGGTAGTGTAGACCTAGCCTAGATCACCCGCTGCTGTCAATCAGATGTCACTCCTCCACTGAAGTGAATGGAGCTATACCAATTTGCACTAGCTGAGCATGTGGGCCCACTGTCTCTCCTCAGATCATACCTCAACCCCCTTCTCCCTCCCACTTACTGGCTCCAGGAGCCTGCTGGAAATGCTGACTCATGCATGCATAGGTCCAGAAGATGTTGAGACTAGAGCATCTGATCCCGTTATTTTCCTTGTGCTCCACACGTTTGGTTTCTCTGTTTCACATTTGCCAGTTGGGTGGTTCAAATAAACATCTCACTATGTTGTATGTAATCAACCACGCAGCAGCTTGCCTCGTTTGCCTCACTAATTGTGAACTGGTCAATCAGATGTACCCCACGAGCCCCGCTCATGCCCTGGGTCAGCTGGCTCGAACTTGAGGAGCTAAAAATTGCTGCGGACATTCAAGCTCAAGCTGGAGCCCAGGTTTTGGGACCCTCCACCCTTGCAGGGTCCCAGAGCTCAGGCTTCAGCCCAAGCCCAAATGCCAAGCTGACTCAGGCCAGCTGTGGTTAGTTTTTATCTCAATGTGGACATACGCTTGGAGACTGGTTGTCTTGAGAGCAGATATTGAAGGTGAGACCCACTCCCGTTGATTTTCAACTGTGGGAAGCTGAAATATTGATGACAGGAAACACTGCTCAGATCAAACTACTGTTGTGACAGGGATGCCACAGCTGATACTAACTCACTGACCTCCAGGACTGAGAAGTCTCACCCACTGTTGCTAAGGGAAGTAATGTTCCCCCCACATGGAATATGACCACATTTACATGTCAGAGCACCGCAGGAGCTAGAACCGTAGGTGGCTGGTGAAAATATTCTTTGTGGTGGGAAGAAATGAGTCAAAACAGTCAGACACTGCTCTCCAGTGCACGTGTGCGGGTTGCTCTCTCCATCCCAGCCTGTGTGCAGGGGAGGGCTGGGGGGGGGGGGGGGAGGGGGGCGGGCAATAGGAGAGTGAGCCCACCTCACCCACACAGGGCTGAGCCTAACTCTCCACTCTGGCCTGTTGACTCTCAGAATTCAGAGATTTAGTGTGGCCGGCTCTTCTAAATGTGAGGGGGATGAGTGAGGAGCTGTAACAGGAGATGGTTTTGTGAGGCTTGGGTTTATTTGGGGCAGGAGGACGACATTGGGTGAGGGGTTATTTGGGAGCTGGATGGCGATGTCTGGCTCCTTTCTCTGCAGCCCACTCCCTCCCCATGTGGCACCAACCCCAGAGCCAGATCTGCTCCCAAGCAACAGCAGAGAAGGCCTTGCCCCCACCACACCAGCACGGGGCATGGCTGCACTCAGGAGGGACTCCGCACCATGCGGGGGCCTGGCACACCCCTCTTGCTGCCGCCTCTGGCGACTCTCCCTGCTTGTCCTGCTACTTGGCAGCCAGGCAGGTCTGTGCCAAGCCAGCCTTGGAACTGCCAGAGGCAGAGCTTCACCCACTGAGCTGGGCTAAGGTTGCTCAGATCTGGGGGGCTGAGCCCCCCAGTCCTTGGCCACCTCATTACTGAGAATTTTTTTCCTAGGAAACATGCTTGACTTGGCTTAAAATTCCATTTATTGACATTTCACAGAAGCAAGGAAGAGGCAAAGACCTAGGCAATTTCATGAAACTTCATCCTTTAAGTGCTAACGCCATCTCCACATAGAAAAATACCTGAAGTTCATTTTACACACTGGAGAGAGGGGGGAAAAAATAAATCAAACATTTTCTTTTCATTTATGAAAGGGAGCAACAAGCTCTTCCCCAGACAGGTACACAACAGCCCCATGACCCTGCAGCTAGTGTCACACCAGCGTGACTGCCTTCGCAGGATACGTACATGTCCAGAATTTTAACTAAGCACCCACCCTGCCTAAGAGGCCCACAGCAAGGCGCAGGCTTGTCTTTGCAACACCTTTCCTTACCACGTAATCCCTCATCTGGTTTCCACCTGAAGCCAGCTGGAGAGTTGATGTACCCCAAGTCCTGGAAAGGAGCAAGGTGATGCAGTGATGTCTTGAACAGGACAAAAAAAAAAAAAAAAAAGAGTCCAGCTCATGCTGATGCCGAGGTCCAGATATCCTAATTAATTTGCAACACCGCAGGAGTGTCTAACCAGCATGACCCCAAAGTATTCACTGGAAACCACCGTCAGTTTGTCACCATCCATCTTCACAACGCTGTAACAAAACACAACTTCACTCCAACCATGCAATCACCAACAATTCAGTGACTTCCCCTCCCCAGGCCAACAGCTTGCTGGAGAAAAACCCAGAGCATGATCAGTTTGAGTTAGCAAACTATTCCTCACCCTTTGAAATGTGTGGTGATTGTACCCATACCAGGGGCAAGTGTCTGGCTCCTTGTGCACCACCACTAGAAAATTCAAAAGATTATATGGGAAAGAATTCTTTGAGGCATCAAGGAAGTGGCCACTGAGGGCTTGTCTATAGAGGGATTAATCCGCAGAATTAACGCACAATACACCTCTACCCTGATATAATGCGTCCTTGGGAGCCAAAAAAAAAAAAAAAAAAATCTTACCATGTTATAGGTGAAACCACGTTATATCGAACTTGCTTTGATCTGCTGGAGTGCACAGCCCCCCCCCCAGCACTGCTTTACCGCGTTATATCCAAATTAGTGTTATATCGGGGTAGAGGTGTATTAACTGAATAATTAACCCAAGCTGCACCAATAGTGTACACAGGCTGGCTGTGCCTTCTTTCAGTTTGCATCTCTGTGTCCACGCGGCAGGGGCTTGCTGTGCACTAAGTGCATGGCATTCTCGGAGGGTATCCCATGGTCCTTTGCTTCAATGCTACACAGTGTGCATGATGGGGTGGTTCTCGCTGCATGCGGTGGGATGCAATGAAGAAGCCAGTGGAATTCCGGGACTTGGAGTAAATTCAAAAACATCCCATGCTTCAGCTCTCTCCAGCCCATCATTCCTCTCTTTCTGGAGAGGCAAGTGCCGTTTGCAAATTGCTGTCAGCCAGCATGGACCCAGCAATGCTCCATACCACTATGCTGGCAACTGCACCTAGATAGAGACTGTTTGGGATGTAGTTCAGCTCTCGAAGCTGAGCGACTTGGCTCTATCTTTGGAGTTCGCCCACCGCATTACCAAGCAGATATGGCGACTCCAGCAGCAGCTCCTTCAGCAGCAGGTTGGGCAGTGGTGGAGGAACGATAAGGATGAGGAAGACAAGGACGACACAGAGCAACTGCTACTACCGGAGCTGTTCCTGAAGCAGGGTCACACTGTGCAACACCTTTTAAGGGCTTGGGAAACACCCCAGTGGGGATTGGTGGGAAAAGATTGTTCCATAGACCTGGGACGACCAGCAGTGATGAGAGAATTTCAGGATGGCAAGCCCCAGAGCGGCAGTGGCAGCATACCAAACATGCGGTGCCCAAACCCAGAAAGACGCTGGTCGCCAATGCCACATGTTAGCTGGTCACCTCCTAATGCTACTGGTTCATAACCAGCCAATTCGTAATATTCAGGAGAAAGTTGATGGCTTTGCACGTGTGGGGTTCCCAAATAGCATTGGGGCAACTGATGGGACCCACATGCCAACTGCTTGTCCCCCGCACCATGGCTCAGAGTGTATAAGAGGGATATTTCTCCATGGTGTTCCAAGGGCTGGTTGACCACCGTGGCAAGTTCACAAACATAGGGTGGTCTGGAAAGACCCACAATGCTAGGCTCTTTCAACACTCAGCTCTAATTATCTGAATAAATAAAGGAGAATTTGCCCCCAGCATCGTTCTGGACATTAATGATGTGGCAATTGCTCCAGTTATCAAGCGAGACTGCTGCTGCTGCCCTGGTTCATGATCCCATCGCCTCAGTAGTTGCAGAATGACAGCAGAGTGTGCATTTGGCCATCTGCAAGGAAGGTGGTACTGTTTGTGGAATAGGTTAGAAGCTGGAGAAAAAAACCCCCATGCTGCAGGTTATATTTTGCACAATATTTGAGATAGTAAGTGAGAAAGCCTTTCCGATGGGTGGGAGGCTGTGGTGCAGAGACTTGCTCAGGGGTTTGAGCAGCCAGCAAAATGTCCAATGGAAACAGCCAGTGCAGTATTGTCAGGGATGTCTATGGCTCCTGGAGTTTCAGGCCTGAAAATGCGCAGCTATACATCCAGCTGTTATCCCAACTGGGAATGGATTGTGAGCTGTGCAGTCTCTTTGATAGGTGGTAGATGTAGCAATCCTTATTTTATCTTGTCTGTGCCTTTACCCTTTTGTAAAAACCTCTGACTTAGTCAAAATGAATGGACTGCCTGTATAAAGTGCATCGCTGACTCTTTCTGAATAGATTTTTAAACCAGCAGAAATGAAGCTTTAATTAAACAATGAAGCAAAGCTTTAAAGTGACAGTGCAGTGGACGGCAGACTACAAGGGGTGAGTACACGCCTCGTTGTTGCCTCTTGTTCTTGGGGCGTCTGGTATTGAGTGGCAGGGCTCGAAGTTATCAGGTGCACTGGATGGCTCAAAAGCGCTGCTTTCCCAGGTACAATTGCTCTCGCTGCCCTGAGCTTGGGCCAGGGAATGGCCTCTGAGAGCATGACTGCAGGGGTACAGCGGGGAACATATGCTGGTGTTCCCAGTACCCTGTGTTGTCCAGGGGCTGCAGAAAAAACAGTTACTCACCTCTCGTAACTGTTGTTCTTCGAGATGCGTTGCTCATATCCATTCCAATTAGGTGTGCACGCACCATGTGCGGTCATTGGAAAGTTTTTCCCCTAGCAGCACCGTCGGGTCGGCTGTGGAGCCCCCTGGAGTGGTGCCTTCATGGAGCTCAATATATGACCCTGCCGATGCCTCCTCAGTTCCTTCTTGCCGGTTACTCTGGCAGAGGGGAAGGCCGGCGGGTTTGGAATGGATATGAGCAACACATTTCGAACAACAATTATGAGAGGTGAGTAACCGATTTTTCTTCTTCAAGTGATTGCTCATATCGATTCCAATTAGGTGACTGCCAAACCTTACCTAGGCGGTGGGGTCAGAGTTAAGGAATGCTGATTGGAGCACCGCTCTGCTGAACGCCGCATTGTCTCTGGCGTACTGGACGATGGCGTAGTGAAAGGTGAAGGTATGCACCGAGAACCAAGTCGCTGCCCTGCAGATTTCTTGGATCAGGACCCGGGCCAGGAATGCTGCTGACCAGGCCTGGGCCTTAGTGGAGTACGCCGTGAGAGCCGGGATCGGCACTCTGGCCAGTTCATAGCACGTGCGGATGCAGGACGTGATCCAGGAGGATATTCTTTGAGATGAGACCGGGAGGCCTTTCATCCGGTCCGCCACCGCTATGAACTGGTTTTCCAGTTTTCCATTTTCTGAACAACTTAGTGCGCTTGATGTAGAAAGCTAGTGCTCTTCGAATACCACGGGAGTGCAGCCGCTGCTCGCGGTTACTGGCATGAGGCTTAGGGTAAAAGACAGGCAGGAAAATGTCCTGGTTGGTGTGGAAGTGCAACACCACCTTGGGGAGAAAGGCCAGGTGTGACCTGAGTTGCACCTTATCCCTGTGGAAAACTGTGTAAGGTGGTTCAGAGGTGAGGGCCTTTAGAGCTCAGACACCCTCCTCGCAGAAGTAATGGCAACCAGAAAAGCTACCTTCCATGATACAGGAGGGAGCAGGTCGCCAGTGGTTCGAATGGAGGCCCCATGAGCCTGAAGAGGACCAGGTTAAGGTCCCACGCAGGGACAGACTGCCTGATCTGGGGATGTAGGCAGTCCAGACCTTTGAGGAAGCGACCAACCATAGGATTGGTGAAGACGTATCAACCAGATGCTCCAAGGTGGAAGGCCGAGATAACAGCGAGGTGTACCCTTATGGAGGGCACTACCAGGCCTTGCTGTTTCAGGTGTAGGAGGTACTCCAAGATGAGAGGTACCAGCGCCTCTAGACGGGGTGTATGACACTGGTCACACCAGCACAAGAACCTCTTCCACTTCGCCAGACACGTGGCTCTAGTGGAAGGCTTTCTGCGGCCGAGGAGGCCCTTCCTTACTTGTTCTGAGTACAGAAGTTCCATGGGGTTCAGCCATGAAGCTTCCAAGTCGTGAGGTAGAGGGACCGTAGGTCAGGGTGACAGAGGCGACTGTAGCCCTGAGTGAGTAAGTCGGGGAGGAGAGGTAACGTGACCAGTGCGTCCACTGACTGCTCCAGTAGAGTAGTGCACTAGTGTTGTCGAGGCCACGCTGGAGCTATTAGAATTACCTCTGTCCCCTCCCTGCAGACCTTGAGCAGGACCTTGTGCATGAGAGGGAACAGGGGAAAGGCACAGAGCAGGTGACGTCTCCAGGGTAGCAGGAATATGTCCGTGAGGGAGCCTGGGCTGTGACCCTGGAAGGAGCAGAAGGGTAGGCACTTCCTGTTGCGTCGAGTGGCAAACAAGTTGATCTGGGAAACCTGCACCTTTGGAAAATGAGGTGTATGACATCCGGTCGGAGAGACCACTCATGGGCGCGGAAGGACCTATTGAGGCGGTCCGCCAGCGTGTTCTGAACTCCTAGTTAAAAGGATGCTTCCAGGTGAATGGAGTGGGCTATGCAGAACTCCCACAGCCGAAGGGCCTCCTGGCATAGGGGAGAGGAACAGGCTTCCCCTTGCTTGTTGATGTAAAACATGGTGGTGGTGTTCTCTGTTAGAACTGCTACGCACTGGCCTTGTAGTCGGGCCCGAAAGGCCTGGCAGGCTAGGCACACCGCTCTCAGTTCCTTGATCTTGCTATGTAGGGACAGCTTGTCCTGGGACCACAGGCCCTGTGTCTGAAGATCTCCCAGATGCGCATCCCATCCCAGAGCTGACGTTTCTGTGACCAGGGACAAGGAAGGTTGAGGGATGTGGAAGGGGACTCCTTCGCACACAGCTTGAGGATTGAGCCACCAGTGGAGGGATATAAGGACCTCCCTGGCATCGTGACCACTGAATTCAAGCTGTTGCATCCCAGGCAGTAGGCCGAAGCGAGCCATGCCTGCAAAAGTCTGAGCCGGATCACGCAAGTACAAGCAGCCATGTGGCTAAGGAGACTCAGGCACCCCCTTGCTGTTGTGGTTGGGAATTGCTGGAGGCTTTGAATTATGTCCGTGATGGCTTGGAATCAGGTCTCCAGCAGAAGGGCTCGCGCATGAACTGAGTAACATTGCCCCAATGAATTCTATTCTCTGGGTCGGTTCCAAGGTCGACTTCCCCATGTTGAGGAGAAGATCCAGTTGCTCAAACGTGTACCTGACCAAACGGATTTGGGACTGCAACTGTCCCTTGGTGTGGCCCCTGAGCAGCCATTCGTCGAGGTAGGGGTATACCTGCACCTGCTGTCGACAGAGGAAAGCAGCCACGACCAGCATGCACTTGGTGAACACTTGGGGGACTGTTGAGAGGCCTAATGGTAGGGCAGGCAGTGAATTAGTAATACTTGTGGTTGACCACGAAGCGTAGGATGTGCCGATGTGCGGGACGAACCGCTATATGGAAATACGCATCCTTCATCTCAAGGGCTGGAGAGCAGTGCCACGACCTGGAGCAGTGCCCCGATCTGGAGCTGCGCGGGGTCACTAAGCGGCATTGGGACCAGAACCTGCTGCGTAATGGGGAGCGACACGAGGACTGACGTCGCGAGCAGGAGCGCTGGCGCAATCTAGAGCAGCACCGGGACTTTATCAGCTGTGCCGAGGGCTGGAGCATAGCTGGTTTGCCTCGAAACGGTGCCATACGATGTGGTACTGGAGGCTTGGTGCAAGGAGTGAGTGACCTGGGCACTGTCATGGCAGTGAGGTCCCTCACGGTCTCAAAGGTGTCCAGGGTGGATAGTAGCTCCACCTCCTTGATGACCTGGGCCAGGGAGTCCAACGGCACCAGACTCAACGGTCCCCTTGCGGGAGGAAAGTCGACGGTGCCATCTCTACATACTTCGGCATTGGGTGCTTCTCTTGAGGATGCACCCCATTGGCCGGCCCCATTGGCGGACCTCTGGAACAGAGAGCTGCTCCTCTCTTGCTTCTGGTGCCGCTTCTGCACTGGGGAATGGGAGCAGTGCTGGGTCAATCCCACCGGTTTCGGAGCCAGGGAGCGGCGGTGCTGCAGGTCTCTGGCAGAGTCCATCCAGGGTGCTGCTTCCACCACTGCCGCCGGGGCGCTATGCACCATATGAACTCAGCGCCAGGTCCCGCCGCGCTGGCAGAGGCTGAGGTCTAAGCGCCGCCTCCATAAGGAGCTGCTTGAGGCGAAAGTCTCGCTCCTTTTTGGTTCTGAGGCAAAACCCCTTGCAAATCCTGCACCAACTGGCTTGGTGAGCCTCCCCCAGACACTTTAGACAAGCGTTGTGGGGGTCACCCATTGGCATGGGCTTGCTACAGGACTTGAACCCCTGGGACTTGGGCATGTAAGCCCTCCCAAGAAAAAGTGGTCAGGACAGAGGATAAACGCCCCCATTCCAACTGCTAACTACTAATACTAACTAACAATTAAACTAACTAATACATATAGAGAACAAACAAAACAAGCAAAGGTAGGAAAACGTGGTAGAACTTGCTGAGCAAGATGCCACAGTTCCAACAACCATCACTGGCCGTAAGAAAGAACTGAGGAGGTGCCGGGTCAGCAGGGTCATATATTGAGCGCCATGAAGGCATCGCTCCAGGGGGCTCCACAGCCGACCCGATGGGTCCTCCTAAGAGAAAAACTTTCCGACAATTGCACACACCTAATTGGAATCAATATGAGCAATCACTCGAAGAAGAACATGGCTGGGTCCTGGCTGAGGGCACTGGATTGTCTGTATGCCCATTTGCAGCATGCGTTGCAGCAGAGCATTCTGAGCTTGTACAACCTCCTTGAGTCACCTACGCATGTGTCTTTCTTCCTCCACAGTGCCTTTTGCCATGGCAACGCTGTCCCTAGCCACTGTGACACTGTTTCTAGCCACTTCAACTCTCTTGTTCAATAGCTCCCTGTCTTCCTCCATCTCTGACCTCAAATACAACTACCAGCTCTTCACCCGTTTCTTTTTATTTGGGGGGAGGGGGTCTACAATGAAAGCTGGGTATTTCATCCCAAATTCTCTGTTTATTCCCTTATCCCCTCAGCCATGGATAAAGCCCCTGTCCTTGAAGGTCTGGCCACTGCAGGTGCCATTGCTGAGGGAGTAGGGAAAATAACCTAGCCAAGCAGATGTTAGTGGTATTCCAGACAGGCTAGGATATCCTTTTTAATGTGTCTCTCATTCCCACCCCACCACCCCCGAGATTCTTGGCTCTTAGTGTGCCCACACAGCCAGTAGGCGGTGTGTGCTCAGGAGGGCTAGATTGGCTTGAGTTGCAGTGGGCCTCGGAGGCTGGGGGTGGGATTGGAAATTATATTCCCGCTCTGGCTTTGCAATTTGGCTGTGCCTTGGAGTTGTTTCTATGGTGTCAGAGGAGTTAGTGGGGAGCATATGGAATGAGCGGGATAGTAATCCGTGTCCTGACTCTCAGTGAAGTTACATTGAGGCAGGTGACTAGGCGACAGAGAATGGCCTTATTAACCATGGCAAAGGGCAGACCAGTGAAATACACGGTGAAGAACTTCACCAAGCCGGTCCCCCAGAAGTGTGGCAGGAGTGGAGGGCATGCCAGAGCAATGACTGTGCACCTATCCCCACTCCTACAGATGGTGGGTGGGGGCAGAGGGGGAAAAAGAAAAAAGAAAAAAAAAAAAAAAACCAAGCAATTTCTCTGCTTCTACTTTATCTCCCCTGCAGACATGCTGAAAAGTGCAGAGAAAAAGAGATCAGGTTCTGCACTGACTGTCCGAAGCACGAACTGCTCCAACCCTCTCTCTATGCAAGTCCGTGGAAAGACATTAAAAGCTGTATGCTATCCATAAGGTTGATCTCTTTCTGTGTATGAATGCATGTTTATACCTCAGCAGGGAGCTGTAGGCTTAGTGCTTTACAGGCATGCAATGCCCATGTCATCTGAGACTACTAACCAAACCACTTTTCCCAGAGCCACTGTCCCAAATGGCTCAAAGTTGCACAACTGAGTGTTTTCATTATTCAAATATGCTGCGGGAGGGGAGCGAGGGAATGAGAGACGGAGTTGCAGGGGTCGGCAACCTTTCAGAAGTGGTGTGCCGAGTTTTCATTTATTCACTCTAATTTAAGGTTTTGCATGCCAGTAATACATTTTAACATTTTTAGAAGGTCTTTTTCTGTAAGTCTATATATACTATTGTTGTATGTAAAGTAAATAAGATTTTTAAAATGTTTAAGAAGCTTCATTTAAAATTAAATTAAAATGCAGAGCCCCCCGGACTGGTGGCCAGGACCCGGGCAGTGTGAGTGCCACTGAAAATCAGCTCACGTGCTGCCTTCAGCATGTGTGCCATAGGTTGCTTACCCCTGGAGTAGAGATTGCAGCTGTGCCATGCTGCCAGCCACTATTTTGAGCAGATGGACAGGGGTTTTGGAGGCAAAGGGGGAGCTCGCATTTGCCAGACAGGACAGATGCAGAAAAGAGAAAAGAAAATAAGGTAGATGGATACATGTCTTCCGTGGCATATGCTTGTAAAGAGTTGATGGTCGAGGTTTTCGCCTGAGACAGAAGCCAATTGCTCGGCTGGAGTAGACACCATTTTGAAAATGTGGGCTAATAAAGGGAGGCAGGTGCTGGAGACTCGGAAAGGCTCCCCGCTCTCACCCGCCAAAAAACGGCTGTAGCCATGGGGCACTTGGCTCAGAAGCTAGCACAGTGGTGTCATATAACAAATTAAAATTTTATTAAGATGATGTTAAAAAAAAAAAAATTGTGAACAGAGTTTGAGCATAGAAGTTTCTGGTTATCAGGGAATAACATACAGATTATCGAGGGTGCAAAGTTTGTCTTAAGATCAGGTGGCATGAGGAATCCATAATCTGCAATATCCCCAATTGGGGGTAAAAGGTTGATGGGTCAAAGTACAGACATTGAGATATGAGGGTATGAAGTTCATAGAGTGGTTGTGTTCAGGTGTGGAGTATAATGAGTGGATATGATGATGAGGATGGATTGACTCTCATTTGGTGAGATTTAAATGTTTAGGGAGTTTATGGTTCCAGTTCATATGATCCATTGGAGAAGGTCACTTGGTCCCTTTCTCGTAGTGGGAGAACGATGTCACTCTGGCTCACGCCTCCTGGTACTGTTGGTGGCCGGTGATGTGCTCGATGTAGATGTCCCTGGACCATCGGATGGCGTCTGAGACCATGAGGCGCCGCATGAGACGTGCGTAGCGTCGACCGATCCCACAGGTCCGCAGCACACGCTCGTTGCAGGGGTCCCAGGCGCCCAGGGCTCCGACAATCAGGGCGTCCATCTGCACCTCATAGCCCTTCGCTCTCAGGGTGTCAGCCAGGGGGGCGTACTTTTCCAGCTTACGAGCTCGGGCTTCACAAAATGCTGGAGTCCTGTTCTCAAAGGAGACCGTGACGTCGACGAGGATGATCTTTTTCTGGGCCTCGTCGGTGACGACCATGTCAGGTCGTAGCTGGCTGTCGGTACCGGGGATGGTGCAGTTCACAGAGATCTCCCCCAGGCGTGGCACGATGGCTTTCACCAGGCGGTTCTGGATGGCTTTGTGGCGCAGCTGCCAGGCTCTGGAGTGGGGTTTGCAGCTGCACAGGACGTGGGGCAGGGTTTCGTTGGGGTAGCCACACTTCCTGCAACGTTGTCTCGGTTCCCGTGGCGGACGGCTCCATTGAGCGGGACGCAGTTAAGCTGGGCACGGTGGATGAACCGCCAGCCGGCGAAACAGGTGAAGCCGCCCCCAGCGAGGAACTGGTTGCTGGCATCCCACTTGCTGGTCAACTCAAAGGCTTTACCCTGGTCCGGTTTACGCTTCAGGGTTTCCACGTACAGCGAGCGGATGGTGGCCTTCAGAGTCCTCTCCAGCAAGCCCCTGGCCATCGGGGTGATGATGGTGTTGTCGTCCAACCTGATCTGCGGCACCCGGACTCCCAGCTCCTGGCACTCCTCGCACCACTCCCAGCGGCAGCTGATGTGCTTCCCCAGGCGACGCGTGGCGTTGCGAGTGCGGGACCACAGTGAAGCGATGTCGCGCCCGTCCCATCCGAATTCCCCATCCAGGGAGCCACTCAGGAAGGTGGCGATGTCTTGGTTTGAGGGGGCTCTGCCAATCCGCTTCTCTGTCGCATCACACAGGGCGTTCGCTGCAATGTTCCTCACCGTGGCGTCGGGACATGTCAGCAGGCATGGGTAATCACCGCGACGTCGCACAGGTCACCCATGTGGGGGACATTGGCACCGCCGTGCCTGTGGGCGATGTAGATCAGCTAGTTGCTGGCTCTCTGGGGAAGGAACAACCCACTTCTTCACCAGCTTCCGGATGATCTTGTCTGCCTTGTTGAGGGGCACCTTCGCCATGGCGGATCCTCTTAGGGCGAACGAGATGCGTGGGATCAGGAAGGTGTTCAGGGCGTTTATCTTCTGCCACGGTGCCAGCAGGGAGGCATCAATCGTGGCGGCATCCTGCAAGATCTCCTGGATGGTGTCCTTGGGTGTCTGCCGGACATGGAACCCTGTTGGCGTGCCCAGGTGCTGGTGTGCCTGCCCCTCTGCCAGGGGGATGACGGGCTCACCCTGGATCTGGAACCCCGTTGTCTGCACCGAGTCCCTTTTGCTGCCGTCAATGTGCAGAGTTGCGCACTTCTTCGCATTGAAGCGGAGCCCCATCCAGTCAGTAGCTCAGCTGGTGGCATTTAGCATACCTTGGAGGCTCTCTGGGTTGTCCGCGGTCAGGACCAGATCGTCCGCGTAGGCCAGAATGCTGAGTTTCTTGCCATGCAGGTCGAAGCCGGTCGGGCCACTGGAGATGGCTCGGATGAGCGGTTCCATGGCCAGGTTGAAGTTGATGGGGCTAAGGGGGCATCCTTGTTTCACGCCGCGGCGGATGGGGATGGCGTCTGTCTCTCCGTCCGTGGCGTGGATGGTGGTGGTGCAGTCCTTGTAGAGGTACCGGAGGATCTGGATGAAGGTTTCTGGCATCCCGAACTCTCCCAGGGTGGCAAAGATGTGATGGTGGGGTATGGACCCAAAGGCGTTGGTCAGGTCAAGCCATGCTACTGCGCACTGCCTCTTGGACCTCCTGGATGGCTGTCTGGAGGAGGAAGTTGTGCTCGTAGCATCCCTCGCAGGACATGAAACCCTTCTGCACTGCGCTGACGGCGCCTCCGCACACTGACCAGTCTGTGATCCTTGCCGCGAGGCAGCTGGCATACAGCTTGTAGATGGTGGAGCAGAGGGAGATGGGCCTCCAGTTGCCGGGGTCGTCTCGATCGCCTTTTTTGTGGATGAGCATGGTCATGGACTTTTTCCAGGAGTGGGGAACGCGATGGAACTGCTTGCATTTGTTGAAGATGGCAGCGAGCACCAAGCAGCCGGGGTCTCGCTTCTTCAGCAGGAGGTAGCGGATGCCATCTTTTCCAGGGGCGGTGTTTTTGGTCCTCGACAGCCTCGCCTGCACCTCCTGCGGGGAAAAAAATCTCACTCCAAGTCCTCCGTGAGGTCGATCCGGGGTAGCGGGGAAAGGCACTCTGGGCATTGCAAGTTGGTCTGGGCCTCGTGATCGAGCACATCCTTGAAGTAGTAGAGCCTCTTGGGCTGGATGGCACAGTAGGAGGATGTCCCGTCGAGGATCTCCCTCATGGCTTTCGTCCGGTTCATCCTGTATAGTTTCTGAATACGGGATGCAGCCGCTGGATCGTATCAGCGGCTGACGTCCCCTCTCCTGCCTTCTCTGGCGGTGTTATAAAGATAAATCCTATATGAAGGGCATGTAATCTGCCCCAGTCTCAGCCTGGTTTCTGGCTCACCCACATAGCCAGAATCAAGGTCCTGATTCCTGATGAGATCCTGACTTTCTGGGGAGAGCCCCTCACTGCCCTCCTCATGTTCCTCCTCTGATGACTCTTGCCACTTGTCTGCAGTCTACAGGGGGAGTATCAGGGTCCACAAGCTCCTCAGGCTTGGTAACGATGTAATTGATCAAAAGCCCATCCAGCTCCTCAAGAAATAGATAGGATACAATTCCACTGCTGGACCTTTTCCTGGCACTCCTGGCTTTAATCTAAGTCCTCCTGAACTGTTTGCTCTTTATCCCACACTGGTTAGCATCCTGGTTGTGGCCCCTTATGGACCACTACTTAGCAACGTCCAAAAAGAGATCCTTCATCTGGTGGCTGGCCACAAGAACTTGCTGCACTGACCCCCAGGTGGCGATGAGATCTGGGGCACAGCAAGACTCCAAGTGGGTGCTCAAGGCATGTTGTAAAGGCTGCTGGAGCGTGAAGGAATGCCAATATATTTGAATCCAGGAGCAAATGGGCAAACTCTGTTCCCATGACAATTTTTAAACAGGGGAAGGAACATCCAGTCAACTTGATCCCAGAGTAGTGGAAGGCACACAGATAAACAGACAGATCAATAATGGACACATGCACAGCAACGTGGGATACCAGCTGAATAACTGCCCAAGTACTGCATGGCAGCACTGTGTCCACACAGTCAACTGCACTAACACAATTTGCATCGAACATAATACAATTTGAAAAAGGATTCCAGAGTTTGCGGTATAACTGCGCTCTAATGAATTGCATCGTGATTGCACAGGCATTTTCACACTAGTCTGACTCGAGCTACTGTGGATTAAACCCCCATGTAGACAAGCCCTCAGGTACATGCTGAGCAGCAGGAGATGAGGGCAAGTAAGGGCATCAACTAGACTGTTCTAACTGATTTGGTTTCAGACTATACCTGAAGCATACATCTCGTCTACGCAGACACATGCAGGCTGGTTTGTCAGAGACAGATACTATATATAGACCAGAGGCGTAAGTGAAGCACTTCAACCTCATTTCAAAATTATGATTTCAGTTTCTGATGGAAGAGATCCATATAGAGCTCTTCAGCCAGAAAGGCCATGGGGATGGAAGGAAGAATTGGAGTGCACAAGGGAGTAGATAGAAGCTCAGAGGAGGTTTTGGCTCCAAACTGAAAACCAAAGCCAGATCTGAAGCTGTTGGGAGGAGGCCCACGGAAACAATTTCACACTCATTGTTTCCATCTGGATACCATGTGCACACAAATGTATGTAAAGTAGTATGACAATTTCTCTATCATGTAGCAGGAGACAAACTGTCCCAGTACTCACCCTTCCTTTCCTTCTGTTAAAGAAGAGCATCCTATCCTGCTGCTTGCTTGGAGCCTGCTGCAGGAGGCACAAGGCTATCCAGCTGCTGACGATGTCCTGTGTGAATTAGCCATTCATAGAATTTGTTCTCCACCAGCACCTGGAACTGCTTCCTCTGATCCCTGAAACCCACCAGGACATCAGCAACATAGCAAGTGAAATAGTCTTGTAAGCATTCACACCACACTTCCAAACATCTCTCTTTGGCTACTCAAATTAGTAGCCTTTTCCATCCTCACTGAAAATAAGCAACAGATCTACACTTACCATGCCTAACAAAGCCATTGGATTTGCTTCCCATATTGCCCACGTGGGAAAGATTGAATTCACCTAATCAAAACTATTCGTTAGAATACCCCTGAAAGAGAGACTGCTGGTGTTGAAATAAGCCATGCAGACTTCCCCACACTGCTGTTACTGTACCTCTGCCCTGTAGGATTTCTGCCCTAGGATTCTCAGAGCACAGGCAGACAATTATACATACCTAAGGCTACGAGTCTGTCACGGAGGTCAGGGATTTGGTGATTTTGTGGGACCTCTGTGACTTCAGCCCCGGGCGGAGGAGCTCTGGTTTCCATGATTTATTGTTCATTGCCCACGTCCTGTGACTTTTACTAAAAAAACCTACATCACATAAAACTTAAGTCTATACATATCTGCCATTTGTAACCCAGGCAAAATTTAAATAGTCATCTCCAGAGGAGAGAGTGACACATTAACCCCATGCTACTTACCCAACCCCTCACGTCAATGGTATTAAATCACTCACGTCTGAAGTGCTGCCTTTACTCAACAAGACATATACACACATGGGCATTGGAGGAGTCAGGATTCAAGATAGACAAATGTAATCCAGTGCAATAGAAATTCTGAATCAGAAAACTGTCAGATACAAAGGCCATTTTCCAATCTATTCAAGTCTTGAAATCTGCACTGAGTGCAAAGAGCACCTTGATCAAATGTAGTATTCATGACAAGGGACTCTTCAGGCTCTAAACAAAAGGTGGTGGTCTGGAAGGACTTGACAAATCACAGACCAATGATACTACTCTGTCTCATTGGAACCCTGGCTTCATCTAACTAAACTGAGGACTGAGACCATCCAAAATTAAACAATTCAGAGAAGCTTTGGACTCTCTCCATGACTTGACTTACTGACCCCCAAATATAGAAGCCACAGGCTGAGCCCAGAACAGGGAAACAAAAAACAGCTGAAACACAAGCTATTGTTGCTTCCTTCTATTCTAGCCTTTAAAATTGAAGACCAGAGTTCTACCCCTATTGTGGGTTTGTAAAGGAGGTTATAAGAACATAAGAATGGACATACCAGGTCAGACCAAAGGTCCATCTAGCCCAGTATCCTGTCTTCTGACAGTGGCCTAAAGCCAGGTGGCCCCAGAGGGTATGAACAGAACAGGTAATCATCAAGTGATCAATCCAGTCGTCCATTCCCCGTTTCTGGCAAACAGAGGCTAGGGACACCATCCCTGCCTAACCTCCATGAATTTATCTAGTTCTTTTTTGAACTCTGCTAGTCTTGACCTTCACAGCATCCTTTGGCAAGGAGTTCCACAGGTTGACCGTGCGCTGTGTGAAGAAATACTTCAGTTTTTTTTAAACCTGCGGCCTATTAATTTCATTTGGTGGCCCCTAGTTCTTGTATTATGAGAAGGAGTAAATAACACTTCCTTATTTACTTTCTCCATACCGGTCATGATTTTATAGACCTCTATCATATCCCCCCCTTAGTCGTCTCTTTTCCAAGCTGAAAAATCCCAGTCTTTTTAATCTCTCCTCATACGGCAGCCGTTCCATACCCCTAATAATTTTTGTTGCACTTTTCTGAACCTTTTCCAATTCCAATATATCTTTTTTGAGATGGGGCAACCACATCTGCATGCACTATTCAAGATGTGGGCGTACCGTGGGTTTATATAGAGGGAATATGATATTTTCTGTCTTATTATCTATCCCTTTCTTAATGATTCCCAACATTCGGTTTGCTTTTTTGACTGCCGATGCATATTGAGTGGATGTTTTCTGAGAACTATCCACAATGACTCCAAGATCTCTTTCTTGAGTGGTACCAGCTAATTTAGACCCTCATCATTTTATTTGTATAGTTGGGATTATGTTTTCCAATGTGCATTACTTTGCATTTATCAACACTGGGAGACAGTTTGTTTGCATCAAAATGATACCAAGAGTAAAATCCTGAAGACAGGACCAGCTAAATTCAGAACTCTCAATATCTGGAGTCCTGCACTCCTATCCAGTCAGTTTGGCATCAAAAGAACATGTTTTAATTTATTCAAAACTTAACAGGCTAGGTGCTGAAAAAGCAGTAAGTTGGTAAAAGTGTAGATTAGTATAGTATGCAAGATCAGCTACAAAAGTAAAGTAAGGCCTAGTTAGTAGACTGGAGACTTGACTGCATTAATATGTTTTACTTACAGCACTACAAGCTTCTCATTTTGTGTTTGAGGAGTTAATACACACAGGGTGAACCCCATAGTATGCGTGTTCTTTCATTTCATAAAATCTTTGCACAATTTTTCCTGTATTTTGTGAGCTTATCACACACACATACACACACCAGATTTCCTTCAAACAGAATAAGGTGGCAGGAGTTTTCAATACAAAAGCAGGATACCAAACGCTGCCAGCTCCTCACGCCCCCAATGTACTCATGCATAAAACACAGACTAGATCAGTGGTCACCAACCGGTCTATCACGATTGACTGCTCGATCCTGGAGACTCTCCCAGTCGATCGCTAAAAACCTGGCGGTGCAATGGGACGGCTGCTAAGGCAGGCTCCCTGCCTGCCCCGGCCGCATGCCGCTCCTACCTGCAAGCACCACCCCCACAACTCCCATTGGCCGGTAACGGGGCACTGCGGCCAATGGGAGCTGCAAAGGCGGTGCCTTCAGAGAGGGGCAGCGCGTGGCGCCACATCCCCTCCCCCAGGGGCCACAGGGGCATGTTGGCCCCTTCCGGGAGCAGCATGGGACCAGGGCAGACAGGGAGCCTGCCTTAGCCCCGCTGCGCCCCAGACCGGGAGCTGCCCAAGGTAAGCGCTGCCCAGCGGAAGCCCACACTCCTACCCCCCTCCCAGAGCCAGCACCCCATGCCCCTTCCTGCACCCAAAACCCCCAGCCCTGAGCCCCCTTCCTGAGCCAGCACCCCACACTCCCTCCTGCACCCCAACACTCTGCCCCAGCCTGGAGCCCCTTCCTGCACCCAAACTTCCTCCCAGAGCTTGCACCCCTCACTTCCTCCCAATCCCCAAACTCCTACCCCAACCTGATGAAAGTGAGTGAGGGTGGGGGAGTGCAAGCGACGTGGGTGGGGGTGGAGTGAGCGGGGCAGGGCAGATCCTGGGTTGCTCTTAATTTCAAAAAGTGATCTTGGGTATAAAAAGGTTGGAGACCACTGGACTAGATAAACAGACCTCATGCAAGGGCCTGTATGGACAAGTTGAGTTTCAGAGCATTAAATATATGGAGGAAGCCAAATTACTCACTTGGTTAGTCCTGCCTCCTTCACAGTTTTTTGCCAAACCTGTATCTTCTGCTCTCGTTGACTCAGTGCCTTCTGGTATGCATGTGGCAGCCCCCCAGGTGTTTCTGTCGTGTCTCCTTCCATCTCAAAAGGAATAACAAAGGTATAAAACTCACTGGGGGGTAAGAGTTGGAAGACCCTGGCATCGCTGTTCTCTTTGCACACCAGCATTGGACTGTCCCAGTAGTTAGGCACTGTAGCCAGGCCCATCCGGGCCATGTGGTCCTCAAGCATTGGGTAATGGGTGTGATAAGGGGCAAAAGTTACTGCGTGGTTACCCAAGAGAATGAGAGGGTGTGTAGGTGTGAGAATGTTGAAGGTGCAGCCTGTTGTAGAAGAGATAGACAGACGGTGGCAGATGCCAATGACTTTGACATTATCACAGCTGTGGAGGTGAATGGCTGTCTGCACAGGGCCCAGGACAAAAGTGCTATTCCTGCACTTCTCAATGGTCACAGATCTGAAAGAGAGAAAGATCGCAAGTAAGCCAGAATGCCCAAGAACAGGACAAAGCCACACACTGTTAAAATGGGGTTGCCATGTCTAATGGGAACCAGGAAATACCTATGCAACCCACCCAAAGACATTTCACTGCATCCCAGGAGAACATAAACTCACCGTAAAGGGGAGAGCAGATATATGAAGGACTCATTGCAGCGATGAATCTTCACATGAGCACCCACCAGGGTATCCGAGCTCTTGGCCAGCGTCTGTTTGTAGACTTGGCTCATCACCACCATGCGGTGAACCTCAGGAACCATATGGGCATTGCAGGCAATCTTTGCTCTCTTGGTTGTTCCTTCAACTGCAAGGCAAAAGTTACATACATTAGCAGAAAAAAAGTCTGAACGTATTTCCTAAGCAGGCGGACCATGACATCACATTTCACCAGGCAGCCACAGAGTAAATATCCCATCAAAAAAAGTCACCCTGATGCTTGGGATTTAGATCCCAACTCTCTTTGGGAAATTCCTCCTAAACATAAGGGCTCTTTCTGCCAAACTGAGAATTACAGCAGTCTGCAGATTTTCACCACTGTGCTGATGGAATAGGAGCATGTCTGGTCCAATGTATTCTTACCAAGTGGTGTGCTCCCTGTAGGCATACAGCCCTCAGGGCACTTGTTACCATAGGATGTTGTTCCATTCTGTCTGATGGAATGGATTAAGACTAGTTTTCTCTCCCTCTGAAAACCTATAATCGTATGTTAAATGAGATCAGGAGTCTTCATTCTGATGCCCACAGACAGAAGATCAAATATAGCTTGGGTACGTCAACATGTGCTGCAGTCACACCTCCCAGCTGCAGTGTAATACTTCCACAGACTGCCCTCTACAACTTTGGGCAAGTCACTTAATCTACACTGTGCCTCAATTCCCATTTGTCAAATGGGAGTAAGAATCCTGACCCACCGCAGAGGAGTGTTTGAAGGTAAATCCATTAATGTTTGTGAGGCACTCAAATACAACAGTGACTGAGGCCATGAAAGTACCTGAACAGCTAGAGGACCACCCCACTTAGGAACAGAAGAGTAGTAACTTTAGTCGGGACTGAATTATATTGACAGAGCCATATGGAGCAGCTTATACAGCAATTCCACCTAACCCTGGGTTTAACTTGTGCAATCAGTCATTTGCTTTCTTGGGCATTAACGTTCACTATGCAGTAGAATGCACCTTGCAAACAAATATGTATCTTTAAGAACAAGAAAGCCTGCTAGCAACAGCCAATATACACCACACAATATCTGGATATCAACTTGAAGCAGGGAGGGGGACACATGCAAGCTAGAGAACAGAGAGGGAATAATAAGTGTTAAATAGGAGCGTTTGGAAACAGGAGGTGAAGGCATTTTATATGACCAGCTCTTTAGCTATGAACTCCCCCTTCTCTCCTGTAAACAAGAAGACAGGCAGGAGAGCACCAATGCCCACAAACCAGACTCCTGATAAACAGGAACAGAAGAGAGTGGAAAGTTGATCCTAAAACTAAAGAGCAAAGCCAAGGCTTTCAAATACCTTGCTGTGCCCACGCAAGTTTCTTCCCAGACTTGAGGCAGGCAGATGTCCCAAACGGGCTCCCAGTCAGGCAGGCCCTTAGCCAGACCTCTAGCTTGGGGAAAGAGAAGGCTTTGGTAATCTTCGAGTAGCCGTTCTTCACATGCAAGGGCTGCCAGAGAGCAAGCTCATGAAGAGGATGGACAGTCCTGGTTTTGTTCACAGTCCCCTCAATGAGAAAGCTGAGAGCTCGAACAGCTTCAGGGGAGACCAGGCTACCGTGAGTGGAATGGGAAGAGGCCGTGAGCTGGTCCGGGTCCAATAGCAGTTCCAGCAGATCCAACAGGTGGTTCTGCACAAACGCTTGGTGGGTGTAATCATTCCAGTTCTTAGAAATCAAAACAAAAACAAACAGAGGAGCTCTTACTGGGCTGAGACACTTTCTCAATGCAGTATCCATTGCATCCTGCTCAGATCCCACCCACAGCAGCTCTAAATGGAGAAATCAGCAGAAGTAGAATACAGACTCCTTCCCACGAACCATTGATTCTGCAGGCCTTCTCTTACCCCCACAACAGACTCCCCCAGCAAATAAAGGACACTGGATCCATTAGCCATCTTCAGAGTGGAAGAGGTTCAATAGTTCTACTTGCCGTGGCCATGACCAACCAGTCATTATATTAGCTAGAATGAGAGAAGGAAATGGATTCCCACTCCACTCTTCATGAAAAGGTTCAGCACACAGGTGCTTGGAAACTAGGGTGGGAATGAACTGTAACGAACACCTGACAGTCTAAGCCTCCATGAAGGCAATTATGGTTCCTATTGAACCTGGATGCTTAGAATAGATGCAATCAAGTACTAACTCAGGAGGAGTTGTGGGAAAAACCTCAGATAATCCATTATGAGGAAAAATCCCATTAAACATTCATCTCAAAGGATCATTATAGTTCAAGTGCTGAAGATCTCCATAGCAAGGGAAGACCAAAATATGAGACAGCCGATGATGAAAACTCCAACAGACATCAGCTTATGCTGGACAGGCCTCACTGGACCACACCAAGGAGTTACACTCACCTGGAGTGCCCATTCCAGATACCTAGAAAATTAGCATCAAGCAGGGGCATTTCCTCAATAGTTCACAAAAGGATAAGCACAATGAATATAATCCCCCAACCTGTGGGGGAATGAAGCTTCTGAAATAGATATGGCAGATCCATTATCTATTCATGAAGCTTCACAAGATGGGCCAGTCTAGTTTTGAACTTGAACTGCAGTTAACAAAAATCATCCACTATAGAATGATGCTGAATGCCCTGAACAGTATGTGTAAAGAGGACCATTCAGCACAAAGCCCTGGATAAGCACTTTCCCCCTCTTGTCTATTATAAGTCTTTGTGTTTAAAGTCCACTAACCCCTATTTTTAGTTTCAGATGCTCTTGAGTTGCAATTCAACAGTTCTTGTTCCACGTGACACTACAACATGTATGGTATTGATGTCACACCCCTGACAAAAATCCTGCTGACACTAGCAACTGGCCTTTTTTCAAGGTGTGGGTCAGCTAAGAGTCTCTATTGTGCTGCCCTCAGTTTGTAATTCACTTTCAAATATGGTAGTGCAGCAGGATTGGCTTACCTGGCTAACTTCAGATACTTCTGAATGTGAGATACAAGACATAACCGCCTACATTTGATTATATTTGACTAATCTATTTCTCACAGCTTTGTGCAACTTATTCAGACATTGCTCTAAGAATGGCTACCCTAGAAGCCTGAACATGTAATTATAGAGGAGCAGCCTCTGAAATAAATGAACATTTTCTGCTTGTTACACTCCTCTATTTTAAAGGGCAAAGATTTGGGCGGGGAAATTTAAAAAACCTATCACAGATTGAGACTGGATGTGAAAGTTCAGTCTGCTGCAAGTTTTTATGGGCAAGTTAGATTTTTGAAAATTAATGTTAGAGTAACCATCTCATTTATTATTTAGCTCAATTGATTAAGTGCACCCCTAGGTGCATACACAAGCCTTGGGCAGGAGTTCACTTCCCCACAAAGCAGATCTGCTCCCCACCCCACTTTAAGGTGAAGGTTTTGCAGCCCCTCCCTCACAGTAACCTCTGTGGGGACAGGGTTACAAACAATACCTTATTTTGACAGGTGGATTTTCCAGTCAGGTTGTCAGACTGAGATTTGTCCCTGGGACTTGGCCACTCTTCTCCAATCAGAGATGTCCGCAAGGAAATCTTGTTTAGCTGCTGAATGTACAAGAACAGCAGGAACTGCAAAGTGTCTACTGACAGCTGGCCAAGAGGGGAACACAATGTTAACACATACCAGAACATGACTAATGCATGCAATAATTCAACCAAAGAGCCTACTATTTTATAACATAGATAACAGGGTAGCTAAAATATCACAACTGATTGTGGCTCCCCTACACAAATAGGTGTGTGGTGTTACTATCCGCTATTAAACAAGCCTCAAGAAAGCTCTAGCTCACACACACACACACACACACACACACTAGGTTTATGGGCTTGACAGGTGCTTGCTTGGTTTCTATGGGGTTTCTGTTTCTTTAACTCTACACCCCTCCTTTACAAGCCTCACTGGTAGCCATGTTACACCATGCAAAAAGCTCCGCCTCTCTCACTGTCTACATCACAATATTTGCCACTGCATATGTCACTGGTAACCTTGGGAAGACACTTGTTCTCAAACCTTTTTTCCACTTGCCCATAATTTCCTAAAAATACTTCTCCTTGGGCTCAATATGCACAGTTTGGGACACCATCAAACAAAAGCACTAGGCCCTCCAATGAAAAATGGCCATTATCAAGTGTCAAATTAAAAAAAAAAAACAATTAAGTGTAGTCTTTAATGAGTGTGTTAGAATGGTTTTCAAATGGATATAGTTTTTCACGCTCTAGCTCAAATGGCTGACCTGTGTTCAAATCGTGCCCCCTAAATGCTGTACATTTCAAAGATCAGTGTGCAAAAAAGTGGTTATAAACAAACCTGTTTTGCAATCTTGACTACTGCAAGCGCTACCAAAGCCCCACTAGATAATAGCACATAGACTTTGTGAATGAACACAAGACCCAAAGGACCAGTGCAAATGACTAATGGACAGCTACTCCTGGCTTAGGGAGCTTGCTGTTTAAGCTCAATTGATTTCAGGACAATCACATGGATCTTTTATATGTGCACTCCTTAGCATGCCTTTTTGCACCACACACGAGTTTATCAGAGAACAGCATTACAACTTCAGAAGACCACTGGCTTTTCCAGTACAGACCAAAGGAAGTGAGGTCAGGTTCCTTCCACAAGAATAAGCCTTGATCCAGACCCTTCCACAAAGGCCACAATCAACAAATGCTGAAAGTGTTAAAAGTTTATCAAAAAGGTGTGGAAAGAGTTCTTTAACAGTGACATGCAAAGGAAAAATATTGGACTTGAGACAGAGGACAAAAGTTTTCTTCTGCTTTCTGCCATGCCCCATTACAAATTCAGGTCCTGTCTAGCCTTACAATAACTAGAGAATAAGCAAAATGACATTACAAAAGGCAAGAAAAAGAGGAGTGGATTTTTAAATCAGACTGTTTAAATCTCATTTCTTGTAAGACCAACTAACACGTTAAAGGATTACTTTTCTGAATAGTCCCACCCTTTGTGGGAGAACATACATTCTGAGACCTTTCTTCCCCCGCCCCCCACCCCTTCTCCCTACAAGTCAGTCAGCAAAACAAGGGGAAACAATAGCTGACAATCCTGATAAAGTGAAACAAACAGAGGGGGAAAAAATGTAGATGTTCAAATCTATTTTATACATCATAAAGCAGAAGAAAAGGAATAGACTAATTGAAATTGTTTGCAGGTCACCTTTACAGAAGTCTCCTTTGTGCACATCTTCCTATATTGTGTAGAAAAAATAGTAGTGTGTTAGGAATAAACCACACTTGGGATTTCTCTGCTTTTAAGGGTTTAAGCAAGACCCTGTTATTTTTTATGTCAAATGTTTTACTCTAGAAAGGTGTCTGTCAGTTATATCAACCATATGCAATCTTGCTGAACAACATTTGTTCTGTAATGCTATCTTGTCTTTTAAAGTGGAAAAGTAGCAATGTGGCTCTGAAGAGCAGATCTGGTTGCTGGTATTTACTCCAGTCAAACAGAAAACAACTAACAACTTGAATGGTAGCGTGATCTGCATTCACAGGCACAGTTAGCAGAATGATTAGGGCTTCACTGCCATGAAGAGTGTGAGAAAAAGGCTGTTGGAGATGTGATTGTACAACCCTTCAGATCAAAAGGCTGGATGTGATCCCAAATGACTGTGCATGAGTAGCAAAAGGCCCTAACCATACAACCTTGATTGGCATAACCCATGCTCCAGTGCCTAAAACAGTTCACCAGAGAAAGATTACAACATTATATTTCATGCCTTATTCCTCTGCTTCTCTAGTTCCTCTTCTGACGTGCAGCTGGACACCACCTCTGCCCATTCCAGACGTTCCTCTGGAGTCCGTTCCACTAGACTGTCAAATATCTCAAAGTAGAGCCAGGCCAAATCCTTGGCTAACTGCAGTTTCCCACAGGCAATGTGTCGCCACATAGGCCAGAAAAGGCGTGGATAACAGCCCTCGCTGGCCCGCGTCCGGACATACGTGGACATCTTCCGGAGATAGTGCATGCTGAACTTGGATGGAGGGGGGATCTGCAAAGCCCCCACTATGAAGGGTTCTGTTTTCACCCAGAGGTGCACCATGGACTGATCCATTTTAACCAGCTCTGGGAACTCCACAACTAGGAGTGGAACCGCCTTCCCTGCAGATCTGACAAACAAAACAAAACACCAGACATTGATCCAAAAAACACTCAGCACGTTTGCGCCAAGGCCAGAGTGAGCAATTTGGGACAAGGGCTAGCATTTTGTACCGAGTTTGTACAACACCTAGCACAGGGGGGCCGGGCCAGCCTTGGGCGTCACAGGCCCGACCAGGCCACAAACGACCAACAACGGAATCGTGCTTGGAAAGCCTCTGCTACGGGGGCAACCCGACATAACGTGTGTTTATAACCCACTCCCACAGACCCGGGAACTACGGCCTGTTGGGGACAGCCATGAGCGCTACAAAGGAAGGCCAGGCCACCCCCCACCAGCCCCCGCACCCAGGGGCGGGTCTGAGGCGAGAATGATTCCCCTTCTCCCCCCTCACAGTTAAGCCGGCCCGGATGGGAAGGCTCCCCACACCGCGCGGGCAGGGAGCCCCAGGAGGGGCTGCATTGGGGGGGGGGGCAGGCCGGGCAAGCTCCAGGGCAGAGACCAGACCCCTATATATATATATATACATATACATATACACACACACACACACACACACACACACACGGCGGAGCCCGACCGCCGCATCCCGAGCCTGCGCTCACCGCGCCTGCCCTTAGGCAGGGCCAGGGAGCTCCGCTCCGCGTAGCGTTTGAATCCCCGCTCCCTCCCCATCCGCACGTAGCAACCACGCATGCGCACTGACCCGCGGCTGCTGGCTGACCAGCGTGACGTTGCCTAGCTAGACCCCACCAACACTATCGAGCCAATGGCTAGACGTGCCCCGCCCAGGCCCTTTCCGGACCACCGGCAGGACAGGCTCCGGCCCACGATACCCGTAAGGCCCACGTGCCTCTGTTCTTCCTCGTGGGCTGGCAGCTGTTGCAGGCAAGGGAACGCCTCAGTGCCCCGGTACGACAAACGTCTGTCCGAGCTGCAGCCAGCCTGGCCTCTCGCGCTGCTCCGCCCCCTAATTTACATATTACCGTTTTCAGTCATTGGTATGATCCTACCAACGCCGGGGGGGTTGGGGGTGAAGAGGGCGGGAACACAGGGGCCCTGGGACATAGCAGCGCCTGCGCTTTCTGTCACAGTAACGAGATTCTGATTGGTGTGTTTGACTAGCGTGGAGGCGGGGCGTATGTCCGCCTCGTGATTGGCCGAGAGGCACGAGCAGCTTGTGATTGGCTACCTTCCAGACCGGCAATCTCTGAGAGGTCCCTTTTAGTTGGTTTCTGATAGTGATGTCACTGTCCTTCCAGGCATTCTGATTGGACACTGGGGTAGGTGATGCAGATAGCAGCGATTGGTAAGGCGGCTCACTGCTGATGTAGAGGGATGTGATTGGCCAGTCCGGCCGGGCGGTTGGTGAAGTGTGCGACCGTGATTGGTGAGGTGTCACTGGGGTCGCGTGCTGTGCCACAGTCTGATTGGCCCGCTCTCTTCGCCGGGCTCTGTTTCATATCTATGGTTACCGGTGACTGAGTCTCTGCCGCTGCAGGACCCGGCCGAAGACCCCCCACCCCCTCCCGCCAGGCGAAGTGAGCCGTGTCCCGGCCCTGTGCAGGCGCGGCGGGGAGTGAGGCCTCGCCGCCGTCATGGCCCCTCGCTCTCTCGGCCGTCTCTGCCTGCTGCTGCTCTACCTCCTCGGGGAGGCCAGCGCCGGGTGAGTGCGGCCGCGGTGGGCGGGGATTCCGGGGGAGCGGGGCCTGTGGAGGCCTAGGTCCGTTCCTCGTGAGGGGGCGCGATCCCTCAGGCCGACTCCAAGCCCCTGCCTCCGGCCCTTCAGGCAGCGACCAACCCCCACCCATCGTGGGCCTCCCCGGTCTCCGCCCACGCCATTCCCCTCCTCCGCTCACACTTACCCCGCCCACCCCAAGCAGCGACCAACCTCCGCCCAGTCCCCCCCTCAGCCCCCGTCTATTCCGGGCCCCATTCCCCATATCCGGCCTCCGGCCATTCCCGCCCCACACACAGCCCCCGTCTATTCCACCCCCCCGCCCATCCCCCCATACAGCCTCCGATTATCCCGGCCCTCATTCCCTACACTCGGCCCCTGCCCACCCACCCCCAACACAGCCTCCGACAATGCCATACCCGGCCCCTGGCCATCCCTCCCCAGCTTAGCCCCTGATTATCCCAGCCCCTGGCCATCCCCCACACTCAGCCCGCGACTATCCCGGGCCCCATTCCCTACACCTGATGCCTGCCCACCCCCCCAACATAGTCTCTAACTATCCTGGCCCCCCAACCCTCACACACAGCCCCTGACTATCCTGGACCTCATCCCCCCCTACACACACACACACACACACACACACACAGCCTCCAACTAGCCCAACCCCCCCATCCCCCACACCTAGCCCCTTCCCAGACCCCAACTATTGTGGCCCCCGTGCTCCCACACCTGGTCCCCCGTCCATTTTCTACACATAGCCCCTGACAATCCCAGCCCCCCGCTCCCACACCTGACCCCTGCCCATCCCCCATACACAGCCCCCAACTATCCTGGTCCTCCCATCTTCCAAACTTGGCCCATGCCCATCCCCCACACACAGCCTCTGACTATCCCGTTTCTCACACACACACACCCCTGCGCACACAGCCCGCAGTCAGTGTCACCATCACCCCACACATACACATTGTCTTGAGCTAGTCACTGAATGTCTCTGTGCTTCAATTCCTCCTGTGTAAAAGGGTGTTAATAGCACTTATTGAAACTCTCAGGTGTGCAAGGAGGATGCATTCATTATTGTTTGAATTGTTTGGATGCTGCAGTGGTGGTGGTATCATATGAGTGATAGATGTGCTGCACATGTGGAATAGTTCTATGTGGCAGAGGCCACAACTAGATGCTTATTTTGCTCTGTATTTCTTAGGAGGGATTTCTATAAGATTCTGGGGGTGTCCCGCAGTGCATCAGTAAAAGACATTAAAAAGGCCTATCGGAAACTGGCTTTGCAGCTTCATCCGGACCGAAACCCTGACGATCCGAGAGCACAAGAAAAGTTCCAGGATCTGGGTGCCGCCTATGAGGTCAGTGAGTTAATCAGGTATCTGCTCCCAGTACTAACACAAACATGGTTTTCCTGTATTGTTGGCATCTCTGCTCATCTCATCATTTCGGTGAGGGTTGAACAAGTTCTCTTTCCCAGTGACGTCCTTGGAGCTGGCATTAATCAGGAGGAGTCAGCAATGATTACATTGCACTGTTGGTAATGAATTGCTGCAACAAAAGTGAAAAATCAGACAGGTTTATTGACCACAAACTGCAGTGGAGGTGATAGCGAAAAATCATAAAGAGTCTGGTGTGTGTTAACCTGATTGCTGTCACTCTAAGGTTTCTAGCAGTGGTCACAGGCCAATTTTTGGATTCCAATTTTCTAATTTTCAGAGTTAAGTTATCCTCTCTTGCATGTTGTAGGAAAGAGGGAATGTTTCCTTTGATGGAGTTTGCAGATTCCTATATAGGGATCTGAACATCTTGTTTCATTTTGCAGGAGATATTGCAGTAGTTGGCTTTCTGGGACGAAAGGCAGCTTGATTGCTGTGGATGCTCAGGATGTATGAGGACAGC
Source organism: Chrysemys picta bellii (assembly GCF_011386835.1). Classification (NCBI taxonomy): domain Eukaryota; kingdom Metazoa; phylum Chordata; order Testudines; family Emydidae; genus Chrysemys; species Chrysemys picta. The sequence continues at coordinate 51,145,103 of NC_088799.1, read as the reverse complement.
GGTGGCTAAATTTTCTTCTTTGGAAAACAATAGCTTATTCTTTCAAAGCACCAAAACTTTGGTGTAAAGTTCTCTCGCTGGGGAAGGGAAGCTAGTGCATGATTAATAAAATGGACCTCTCGATGCATTTTTTTTTGGAATCTTCAGACAGGATATGCTATTCTGGGATTTCATAGTTGTACCTGAAATAGATCATTTAAAATTACACCTTTACCCCGATATAACACTGTCCTTGGGAGCCAAAAAATCTCACCGAGTTATAGGTGAAACCGCGTTATATCAAACTTGCTTTGATCCACCGGAGTGCATAGCCCTGCCCCCCTGGAGCGCTGCTTTACCGCATTATATCCGAATTTGTTATATCGGGTCGCATTATATCGGTAGAGGTGTATTTGTAGTTCCTTGGCCCTCTCCCATCCCTAGCATTTGTTCCTAGGCTAGTAGGATATAGGTTTGAAATTTGATACCTGGTTGTCCTTAAGTCTGGAGCTGAAGCATACTTCTAAGTCTTCAGACCTGCCAGTGTGTAATGGAAATTGTCAGAATATGTGACAAATGACCAAACCCTGTGATACCTGGCTTTTGTTATCTGTTGCTTATGGCACAATGTTTTCAGTCTTAAACTGGTTTAAGGGTGTTCTCACTATGTGAGTTAATTGACTTAAGAAATTTAAAGAGAACATTAAGAGATTATTTGATTGTCGTGTGTATATATATAAATACCTACGTGGGGAGAAGATCTGTTTCACTAATCTGGGAGACAAAGGTATTGACAAAATCCCTTGGCTGAAAACTAAAATTAGATTAACTCGGGTTAGATATAGAATCAAACTAATAGGGAAGGCAAGATGTTTAAATGGTTAATTATCAACAAATATGGTGCTTTCTCACTTAAAGCCTTTACTTTGACTGAATGGCTTTCTAAAAATATGCTCCACTTCAGCCACAAAATATGGGCTTGATTCAGGCTTAATTACTGGCTGAAATTCTGTGCCCTGTGCTACACAGGAGGTCAGACTAGATGATTGTAATGGTCCCTTCTGGCTTTCACATCTATTAAACCCATTTTGCAATCTGTATTTAATTCACGGAGTGAGAGAACATCCTTAAAAATTATTGTCTGGCACTTATGGTGCGACAACACAGGTAGTCCTCTTTTTGGCTGTTGGTGGCCCAGGAGAAGGGAATGAAGTGGTGGTGGTGGGGGGGGGGGGGGGGGCTGCCCAGGCCACTGAAGAGTTTAGTGAAGGGCTAGCTGCCTGGGTTTTTTGTGGAATGCCAGGGAGAAGGAGAGGTGGACCCTACCATCCCAAATTCACTTCATGCAACTCTCACATTCGTACTACCCTCTATGTTTAATATTGGACACACCTCAAATTAATGCAGGCTGGACCCTCATATCTTAGGTCACTATCCAGCTGCTGTCCTTCCTCTTCCTCCTGTGCTCTTGTGGTTGGTGCTGTTTCTCTGTCCCTTTCCATTCAAGCCTCAAGGGAGCAGAGAGTGGTCCCTGAGGAGGAACTGACAGTAATTTTCAGGTAGAGCAGGAGTGAGCAGCTGTCCTGGGCCAGCAGATTATTTAGGTGTAAGAATCTATTTATTTGGGGTATGTATGTCTGGAGTAGATACTGTGCTGGAGAACAGATACGGATCACACTTATGCTTCTGCAGTGGTGGCCCTAATGCTGTGCAACTGACTAAGATCTGCAATTGTAGCCATTGCACATCTGTTGCTTTCCTCACTGTAGAAGCACTGTTGCACAAGTACATAGTTGTGAGTGCATGAAAGGAGATGATGTAACTTTTGGTCAGATAATACAGGGAAGTTTTCTACTGGTCCTGCTGAGTTTGGACCTCTTTTTAAAGCAAACTATTTACTCACTTTGAATGGAAATCCTTAAATTATCCTGGGAAGGGGGGGGGGGGGGGTTTTCTGTCTCTCTTGCAAACAGGAAGTAGTGAAATTCAGCACTTCTTCTATGTGAAAAATATTTACCTGTTTTCTTTCCAACATAAAGTTCCAGATCTCTGAAAACCTATGCACATGCTTAGCTTTACATTCCTGACTAGTCCAATTTAAAATCAATGGGACGACTAGCATATGTAAGGCTTTGCAGGATGTGGGTCCTGACACTTTTGAAGCCACTTTGTACTGTTAATTTTACTGTTTTCCCTCTTTCTGTGCATCTCTGACACAATAGCTTTAAAAAAATGGGAAAAGTGTGATTGTAAAATCACAAAAATCAGCAGGGAGACTCGGGCACATGTAGTCTTTGAAACATTAAACTCATTAATTTATTTTTTAAGTTGACTAGATTTCAAGTTAACCATATCTCTTTAAGGTACCATGGTGACACAACTAAACCCATTAAGGGAACATAAAAATTCAGGTTCTATCACCAGTATTGACTCTTACATGTCCATTGTGTTCTTAAATATTTTTGCAGCACTAAAATTAGAAAATGTTGTATGTGCAATGCAGCAGATTTAATGTTGCTGTTGGGCTCTTAGTTCTTGCACTTCCTGACTGTGCAATCTTAGTATTGCATCAATGCAGTGTTTCTTGTGGGTGTTTCCAAAAGGTGATGTGGGGACATCTGAATGGTATACACAATTTACAAACTCACTCACATCGGACCTTGTTGTAAGTGCCTTCAACCAAGCAGTGTATACTTGTTAGCTGTCCATGTATGCACAGCCCATCTTCCCTCACTGTACATGTAGAATAAGGACCATTTGAAAATCTACTATTTAATTAAAATGAAATCACACAAAGCAGTAGCCCTCATTGAGAAGTATGGCCTTGCCATGTTTCATATACCAGCCATTTTTCGTATAGCGATGTCTTAAAAAAATAAAATTGTAGGAAAGGTATGGTTCTTGCCTCCTCCCCTTAATTTAAAACAGCTTAACCAGTAGTGTTCCAACTTTACAAACTACTTCAGCTCTGGGCAGACCAAGCATGGAACACTCCAGTCTGTAAGGTTTCTATTTTGGAAAGTATCAGAGGGGTAGCCATATTAGTCTGTATCCACAAAAACGATCCCTCCCTCTCACAGACCTTGGGAGGCAGGCCCAGTCCTCGCTTACAGACAGCCCCACAACCTGAAGCAAATACTCACCAGCAACTACACACCACACAACAGAAACACTAACCCAGGAACCAATCCCTGTAACAAACCCCGTTGCCTACTCTGTCCCCATATCTACTCTAGCGACACCATCAGAGGACCCAACCACATAAGCCACACCATCAGGGGCTCATTCAGCAGGGGCACATCTACTAATGTGATATATGCCATCATGTGCTAGCAATGCCATGTACACTGGCCAAACCGGACAATCTCTACTGTGATAGACCCAGGCCAGTTGAGTATAGCAGAAGGCAGATATACTGGCCACTGGATTAACAGTTTTCTGTTCCCTGACTGACCAGGCTAATGAGAACATCTGACTCCAATTAACCTGCAAAGAGTCAGTTGAGGCCATTAAGCTAATGTGACCACCTGACTCTAATTAAGGCCCCGCTGATACTATAAAAAGGGCTCACTCCAGTCAGGCAGAGGAGAGCCAGGGAGCCAGAGGAGAGGAAGTGCGGCTAAAGGACTGGTTAATGAAGACACCCTCAAGTTATTGATAAGGGAGCCCTAAGGTAAGGGTGAAGAAGGGAGAAGCAGGAGAGCTGTGGGGAAGTGGCCCAGGGAAATGTAGCAACTCTGGCAGTGAAAGGTTGGCTGCCAACAGCTGCTACCATTAGGGTCCCTGGGCCAGAACCCGGAGTAGAGGGCGGGCCCGGGTTCCCCCCAACCCACACTACAGGAACACCTCCTGGGAGGGGAAGTCAGGCCCCTGTCAGCACAGGAGGTTAAACTGTTCTAAAACAAGCCCTAGGGACAACAGAGACTGTGGGAATTCTCTCACCAACCTCCTTGCTGGCTTATGATGAAAAGGGCTCAGTAGACTGTAACCCTGGCCACAGAGAGCCACTGAGGCTAGCATATACCGCCTAGAAGTGCAGGACCCATGGGGATAAGGTCAGAGCTCTGCCACAGTACGTAAAAGAATAAATGGACGCAAATCCGACATCAGGAACGGTAACATACAAAAGCCAGTAGGAGAACACTTCAATCTCCCTGGACATTCAATAACAGATTTAAACTTCATCCTTCAACAAAAAAACTTCAGAAACAGACTTCAAAGAGAAACTGTGGAGCTACAATTCATTTGCAAACTTAACACCATTAATTTGGGCTTGAATAGGGACTGGGAGTGGCTGGCTCACTACAAAAACTATAAGAAGAACAGGAGTACTTGTGGCACCTTAGAGACTAACAAATTTATTAGAGCATAAGCTTTCGTGGACTACAGCCCACTTCTTCGGATGCATATCAAAAACATACAAAACAATTTTCCTTCTCTTGGTATTGACACCTCATCAATTATTGGGAGTGGACCAGATCCAGCCTGACTGAATTGGCCTTATCAACACTGGTTCTCCACTTGTACACTCCCTTCTCTTCATGTGCCGGTATATTTATGCCTGTATCTGTAATTTTCACTCCATGCATCTGAAGAAGTGGGTTTTTTACCCACGAAAGCTTAGGCCCAGATAAATTTGTTAGTCTTTAAGGTGCCACTGGACTCCTCATTATTTTGGAAAGTTATGAACGTGCTCCAACAGGTGTAGTAAAGATTTATTTGTTTAACAGCCCAACTATAGCTATTGTTGCTGGTAATTGTCCTAATACCAAGATAAATTAGCAATCAAAAGCTACATTTAGTGGCAGTTAAGGTTGCATCAGGGTGTATGCTACCCCCTTGAAACCTGAAAAGCATGGAAATATGAAGTTAAGAGGAAATACTTGTGCCTTCCTTTTCAACTTTATATTGAGTATAACACTGTCAATAACACACTCCAGTACTCCATAACACTGTCAATAACCCACTCCAGTACTCAGCTTTTGCTTCCATCTCCAACAGATACCCAAAAGCTGTATGTATCCCAGCTTCATCAAAGCCCCCCTCTGATGCAAAACTTTAACAGCCACCTCACATGCTTTTGGATCAACAGATTAGTACATCTGATTGTCACACATTCCATGAATTTGGGAAGTTATTCCACCTTAACACGGCTGAGGTTGCTGCTCTCATACTCTCTCTTCCTTCCCCTCCCTCGCCCCATGTTGTCCCGGAAGTGAGTGCCAATGTTTGTGCCGCAGCAGATTTATCATCCTATTTGGTGGCTTCACTGGTGCTCAAACTTGAGATTTTGGCTAAAGATTATAAAATGTTCTCTAGACAAATGCTCCTTCTGTATGACTGATATTGGAGCAGGAGGAGCAGCAGTGTAGTTTACAAAGAAGGGTGACACACTTCTGTGAAAGACTGCCAAAAGGGCTGTATTTTTCGACTCTTATTGTTCTATCAATTCGTTTTCCATTGGACCACCATGAAAAATTTGAAATAGTGTTGAATTATATTGTGTCTTGGCTTTGCTGTTTCAATTAGATGAATACAAAATAAAGGTTTATAGCTCTCTTGTTAAGCTGAAAACTTTTGACTTAATGGTAATTATGGAGTCATGACCAGCACCATCATAATAGTCTTCTCTCGATGCCGCCATTGTCTCTTGTTCCTCATTTAGGAATAACGGCAGGGTTAATTTCAAAATGTGTCTAAATAACCTAGTTCACTTACGCACTAGTGTTTATTGTCCCACATCCTCTGTCCTTCCAGGTGCTCTCAGACGAGGAGAAGAGAAAACAGTACGATACATATGGCGAGGAGGGATTGAAGGATGGTCACCAGGGTTCCCATGGAGACATCTTCTCGCAGTAAGCTTTCATCTAGGCAAACTATTCTGCAGGCAGGAAAGACTAATTTTGTCCATAATATAAAGACACCAATACTACTTCACGGACTCCAGCACCGACCAAATGCTTTGTTAGTAGTAGCCTCAATCTCCTCATTTTTTCCTGGTCAAAGATAAATGAATCAGCACTGTGTATCCAACACTCCTATCCTAGCTGCTGCTTTCACGTACATGCCACCCCTTCTTCCACTGAGTAATGGGCATGAAGACCATGTTTGTTCTCTCTCCCCCACAAACCAGCATTGTTCACTTGGCAGATTTGCTAGTGTGAGTGATGTATAATAGATTGTAATTGCATTAAATATGCAGAATCTTTCTTGCATCCTCTGGGATGTGCCTGGTGTTTATTACACTGCCACAGATGATGGTTTAGGGGTTGTTGTGGGGTTTTTTTTTAAGGAAAACCGTACAGCATCTTTCCCCGTTTTTTACTGGTTTAAATACAGCAAAATCTGACCTCTTCATTCACTAGCACTTCAAACAGCACCTCTTGCTTCAGGGTAAACCTGGGGATTATTCATTTATGATAGAGATATCTTTGCTACAGTTGTCCTTTAGGGTGTCAGTATCTGCTGGTGTGGTCTGCTTGGAGGATGAGAGCAGCCCCTATTGACTAGTTTGACTGAATAAAAAGAAAGGCCATGCTTGGTTACTGTCTCTTCCTCCACTAAACACTCTGTCTGCTAGGGCTGGATTCCCCTGAAGCCAGTTAATGCATTCTTGAAGAAGACCCCTCAGTGTCCACCCTCAAATAATGTCCTTGTCTGAACATTGGTACTGCACAGAAGGATATCCCAGTGGTTAGGGGTTTAGCCTAGGATTTAGGAGACCTGGGTTCAATTTCCTATTTCACCACAGGCTTCCTTTGTGAGGATGCAAGTCACTTAATCTCTCAGGGCTTCAGTCCCCATCTGTAAATGAGATTAATAGCACTTCCTGCTTCACAGGAGATAAATATGTTAGACTGTGAAGAACTGAGATACTACGGTTATCGGGGTCATATAAGCACCTCAGATGTGGTCCCAAAAATGTATTCCTAGCTGTGATGACTTTAAATAAGGAAATCTCTCCCAAAATAACTGATTTCTCTTTGTTTTTTGAAAGCATGCAACTTGTATTTGAAGGAATATCAGCTAAGAATAGGCATTTGGTTTGACAATGTTCAATTTGCTGTACAGTACATCTTATATGGTGGTGAGAAGAGGCTTCAAGGAAGCCTATTGCTGCATTCGATCTCCGTGTTCTAACAGAGATTTTGTTTATGAAGCCACATAGCTGGAGTGAACTTAAACTTCTTCCTGAACTAATGAACGTCCATTACTCTGTAGCTTCTTTGGGGACTTTGGTTTCATGTTTGGAGGAAGTCCTCGTCAGCAAGACAGGAATATTCCACGAGGAAGTGACATCATTGTGGACCTGGAAGTTACACTGGAGGAAGTGTATTCAGGAAACTTTGTGGAAGTAAGTATAACAGTCTATTTCTAGGAGCCTCCCCGTTGAACCCTTGAGCTTGCTGATGACTGCTGACCTAACTGTTGGTGAATAGTGCATTCTTAGAAAGAAATGGAAATGGGTTACTTCCTAACAGTGTGTCTGAGGAGGGGTGAGGTACAAAACAGACATGGGTGAGAGGCAATGCTGGAATTTCTTATGCTCTACATCAGGGGTCTCAAACAAGCGGGGCTTTTGCGTGTGGCCCACAAAGCTCCCTGTGCGCCCCCCCACCCCTCTGCCTACCCGCGGGATTGCCCCCTGTGGCATTGCCAGCCCCGTGCCGTTCTCTGAAGCAGCTGGCAGTACACCCCTTCGGGCCGGGGGAGGAGGGGGAAGGAGGCAGAGGGCTCCTGCTTTGCCTCCTTCCAGGCACCTCTCCCCGCATTTCCCATTGGCCGGGAACAGGGAACCGCGGCCAATGGGAGCTTCGTGGGAGGTACCTAGAGGAGCGGCAAGAGCAGCGCACGCACAGAACCCTCAGACCCCCCTCTCCCCCAGGGGCTGCAGGGACATGGTTCCAGCTGCTTCCTGGAACGGAGTGGCACGGGGCCAGGGCAGGCAGGCAGGGAGCCTGCCCTGGCCCCGGTGCATGCCGCTGCCACCCCGGAGCCACTCTAGGTAAGCGGCGCCAGGCTGGAGCTCACACCCTGAACCCCTCCTGCACTCCAACCCCCTGCCTTGAGCCCCCTGCCACATCCCACACCCCTCCTGCACCCCAACCCCCTGCCACATCCCACACCCCTCCTGCACTCCCTGCCCTGAGTCACGTGCCGCACCCCTCACTCTCTTGCACCCCACCCACCAACTCCCTGCCCTGAGCCCCCTGCTGCACCCTGCACACCACCAGCACCTCAACTTCCTGCCCTGAGCCCCCACCACACCTTGCACCTTTTCTGCACCCCCTGGGGGCAGCGTTGGGGTGGGGACTTCGGGGAAGGGGTTGGAATGGGGCAGGGAAGGGGTGGGAAGAGGTGGGGCATGAGCGGGGCCTAATGGAAGGGGTGGAGTGGGGGCGGGGCCAGAGGCAGCGAGGGGGGGTGTCAGTGATGCGGCTCTCGGTTCAATGCACTAGTCCTCATGTGGCCCTCATGGTCATTTGAGTTTGAGACCCCTGCTCTACATCCTCCTGTTGCTGCCAAGTACCTGGTACGGTTCTGGGAACCAAAAGCACTGTGGAGAAAAGGATGTTCCCAAATAGGTCACTTTGAAACCCAATGGAAAGCTGCAGCAAAGAGATGAAACATTAAACAAGATGTAAGCTTATTTAGTCTCTTGAAGTCAGGTCCTCTCATATCAAACCCTGCCACTTTCAGCAAAGTAGTTGCCACCATATTAATCTAACTTAATTTTTACATGGCCAAGCATCTCTGTCACAACAGACGTCTAACACTCTGTGTTTAGCAAATATACGGTGCTTTCATTTAACTAGTTATGTCTCTGATACTGGTAATCCCCAGTACTGAATTAAATGCAAAAAAGCTGTATTAATCGAGCATTATAGTTGAGGGTTCAAGTGTGTAAATCAGGCAACTGAAAATTATGGTTCCCAAAGCAATTAACCATTAACTTAAAGGGTATGTGTGTCTATACTGCAGTCAGGTATGATTGCAGCACATGTAGATGTACCCAAGCTAGTCATTGAAGTATGCCTTGGGTGGGCATGGCTATCTTCACTGCTAATGTTACTCGAGCTACCTTTGATCTACCTAGATTACACATGCTGTGATCACACCTTCCAGCTGCAGTGTAGATATACCCAGTGTGTGTGAACAGCAATATACAATATTATATATGCACTGTATACCTTAATATACAAATTGTGGTAGATTTAGGAACTATAACTTTAATTTCCTGAATCTCTACATTGTATTAACAGTTTTCATGTTTCATTTCCTCGGGTTCTTCAGTATAAAACATTATTTGATTTCCCATCCAAATAATATGGAAATGGACACACATGCACATCAGAAGTATTTGCATGTGGATATAGAAATCCTGCTAGACCTTGAACCCAGTAAAAAACAGGTATAAAGACATGTTTTGAAATAAAGCCAGGAGCTTAGCACTATGGCATACCCCTCTTAAAAAGAAGAATCATCCTGTACTGCACTTGCACAGCTTGCAGTCTTCAAGTGTTGATTTCAATGACAAGTGCCTCAGCCAGATTTAAATCTTTAAAATAAGCTTGTTCAGAGATGTGAAAGGAGGGGGGGTGTTCTAAAAGTATCTTTAGAGAAAAAACTCTTTCCTAGTCACTGTAAAAGGAATGGAATTTTAGCCAGCTTCCCAAAATAATTCATCAAAGGCATCAGATGTTTCAGCCTAATGTTACCTTTTTTATTTAGAAAGGTGGATAAGCATTCGGAAGCAGGCTTAAAAGGAACATGACTATAACAGTGACACAGTGGGTTCTCAGGTAATGAACTGAAGACTGTATTTAGGAAGGCATTTCCAAGATCAAAGGCAATTATTGTTTTGGGTGCAGCACAGATATCTTGGAGCTTGTTGTCTAGAATATGTTTCTTGAAGAAACCCTTCTGTTTGCAAAGCCTCGAGATCATTATACAGTGTGACTGGTTGATATGAAACTGCTGGATGTGTTTCTTGCAGGTTGTTAGGAACAAGCCAGTAGCCAGGCAGGCTCCTGGCAAACGGAAATGCAACTGCCGGCAGGAGATGAGGACCACCCAGCTGGGCCCTGGGCGTTTCCAGATGACTCAAGAAGTTGTCTGTGATGAGTGTCCCAATGTCAAGTGAGTGTTGTGTTTCTGCCTTGTACTGCGATATGGATAGCTAATCACAACTGGCCACTAGATGGGGGAAGGACATGCATGTGTGACCAGTATGACCCATGTAGCGGGGTGGCTTATTGGGAAAGAGCAGCTGGTTTTATCATATACTTTGCAGTTGTGGCAGAAATGAGAAGCTGGATTAGGTGAAAGGTTTTTTAATGTGCATTTTTAGCTCCACTCTCCTTGACTTTACACCCATCTAAAGAGGTGATTCTGCACTGCTATGAAAGGGGCTAAAGTAAAACAGGAGTACAGTTCCCCATTGGGATATGTGAAGGTGGGGACTGCTGCAGTGGTGTACATGGGATCTTGGGATGGTTTCAGTAGCTTAGCTCTTTGCTGTCTATAATGGTTGACCAGTGGAGACAGAGCAAGAGACACCTTTTGACCTCCACTCTGGGTAGTGTGCAGTAAATGATACAAGCAGCAGGAGAAAAGCAGCAGTCCACTGTGGGAGTAGCCTGTGCTAGTCCAATAAAATGAGTAAAACCTGCCTTCTTGCTGAGCAAGGCATCCACTCTTCTACTTTTGTTTCTCTTTATCTCCCCAGGCTTGTGAATGAAGAGCGAACACTAGAGGTAGAGATAGAGCCAGGCGTGAGGGATGGCATGGAGTACCCCTTCATCGGGGAAGGTATGGCACTACCACCATAAAGATCAGCTTTGGTAACACTAGAATGACTATGATGAGGGCAGCATTAAGGAATCTCAGTGCTTGCTGTGGGACATTGTTTTGAACTTGCCCCTTTTTAAACAGTTGGTTTGTCCTATGCATTCTCTCAATCTAGAGACTGCATCCTACAGTCAATTTTAGTAATGCCCTGCTTAAAGAGTTCAGCCCCCTTGCTTTTATATTAGACATCTGGCAACAGAAAGGGAAAGCATTCCTATCAGAAAGAGGACCTATGACATATGTCTGCCATAATGTACAGCTCTATTTCAAGTGTGTATGTAAGTCCCCTGGCCCAAGCATGCAGAGTCTTTCTCCATTATCACTTGTTCAGATCTGACAGAGTGAAAGCAGGAAGCCGAAAGGGAAAACAGAGCAGAATGCTAAATCCTAAATCACTGTACCCTATGCCTGAGCTCACCCTTGACGTTCCATGGGGGCTGAAAGGTACGTGCTTCGGAAACAGACCCAGTTTCTGCCTTGAACCTGCTTTGTCAGCAAGTCTCCATTATGGAAACATTCTTCTTCTAGCCATTTAACAGAATTAACTAGTATCATGACTTCATGTCCCAATAAACCCTTGGTTGCCTTTAGTCATCAATGTGAGTTGTAGTGCTCCACAGTATCTCAACTATAGCTGTGTAGGTTTTGGATAATCCACATTGTCACAGTTCATGGCAGCGGCTCCTGTGTTCCTCCAGTGTGGTCCCTCAACAGCACCCGCTTAGAGGTTTCCAGCTTCTCAAAAGTCATCTCTCTAGGGCAGAGGCCCGCATCTCACTCCCTCCTAACGGAGGGATCTTCAAGGCTGCACAGTTCCCAGTCTACACTGTGATGTCCATAGCAAGCCAGACTGCCCAAAAGACCAGCGTCTGCGCTTTGCTTTCTCTCCAGAGGTTATGACTAGTCTGTTCCCCACAGTAATGAGCTAGCACACAGCAATTTCTAAGCAAGCACATTTATTGTTAAGGTGAAAGTATTACAGAGAAAACATTAAAACAATAAAAGAACCTACCCAGATGCTAAAAAGCTTACCAGGAGTCACCCCAGTTCCAGCCTCTGGCTCTGGTAGGTGTCAGTCCTTTAATACCCACAACTGGGTTTTCTCTGCGGTTACAAGTTCATAACTCTCAGATTCAGAACCAGAACCCAGGCTGAGTAGTTCAGCTGTTTTTGTACAGTTCAGGCCTTAGATCTCATCTCTGGGAACAGGTAATCGGCAGACAATGACCTGCTCCTCAGGGCATAGCTTCAGAAGGCTGGGTTTTCACATAATCAGAGGGGAGGAATTTGCATCAACCTCTCCCTAGGTATTCCCCAGGAAATCCACTTAACATTTATTGTCCCTCCATATCCGTTCATCTGGCACATTTTGATGGTCTCACATCTGTCTGCTCTCTCCCCCATCCCCCCCATCCACAGAGGTTACATATAATTGCAGCTGACAACCACAATAATACATAAATCATTCATTTAATACAATGGACCTCAAAGATATTTAAATTTTATTCAATAAAGTGTCCCAAGGATGTGACCGGATGTTGCCATATCGGTCGCACACACAGTCTGTAGGTGAGTCTTCTGCACTAATTTCATGCTCCAATGTTCATTGACACATGACTCCAAAAGCCTGGGGTCTTCCATCTAAGAAGTTGCATGTAGGTAGGGAGTCCGTCGTAAAAATGGCATGGATTTTTTTCAGCTTAGAAGAAGAATACAAGACCAAGTGAGCTGAGTCTCTCTGATGTCAGACAAGCTGGCTAATTGCTGGTGAAGCACCAATTGATGACTTAGTGTAACACACCATTTCTAACCTACTTCCACAGGTGAACCCCATGTAGACGGGGAGCCAGGTGACTTACGCTTCCGAATAAAAGTTCTCAAGTAAGTAACCTGCCTGGCTAACCCACGTCTCTCCTGGCTACTAGACAGAAAACTTATCAGTGTCTTTTGTATCAATTTTGCAGTTCAAATGGCACCTCTGTTACCCATCAGCAGCATCAGGCGAGAGAGCCAATCCTCTAATGGTTTTGATAGAGAGCTGGAGGCAGGACTCGGCAAAGCAGAGTGTCATATGTTAAGGGAGTTGGAATATTTTGAGATTATTGCCAGCTGTTCAGAGGATGCTTCCCTTTTGCTTTGTTTGGCCCAAAATCTAAGATTAGATGGTAGCTGCTGGATGAATCACATGGTACTTTGGCACTCCTCTCCACCTCTTGCCCTGTGAATGGAAAGATTCTTAGTAATACACATCACTAGAACAGGAAAAAGGAAGCTGCTGAATGAGTCATGTGGGACTGTTTGACACAGCTCTTGTGTCCCAGGTCCCTCTTTGTGCCAACTGTCAAAGGTCACGGTGCATAAGGGTTACAGGGATCCCCTCATCTGTGATCTACATATTCGTTCACTAGAGAATGTAATGGAAGGTCTCTAATGAAAGCCAGTGTCGCACTGGTCATTATAACCATTGTGAGATGTATGTATGACAAATATGTGAGAAGTTAGGTATGTATAAGACAGTGCGGAGTGCAATCCAGACCAGTGAGGGGTTGTCACCACTTGCCCTGCAACCCTGGCTGCCTTACAGTGCTTTACCACTGTAGCTCCCAGCCTGGGATGCTGACAAGCAGCTACCTGCATGCAGGTCGCACCCTGAGTTTCTATGTGCTAGACAGCCCTGGGTCAGCAGCTCTGACCCCAGCAGCCTGTCTACAGCCCCACTGTGCCTTCCACCAGCCTTGGTTACACTTGCTTTCTCTGTTGTATGTTACATGGAGCTGTGTTCTAAGGTGTAAGTAGTAAGCAACAGTGAACTGTTCCTTTGGGATCAGCAGGCCTGGTAATTCTATGAGTGTCCAATGGATATGGGGCTGGACACTGCAGAGGGACACTTGGAGTATGCGGGGGCTGGAGTATGCCTATCACACCTCTCCACTCCTTTCAGTTCAGAGGGCAAGATTCTTCGTAATGCATTTCCCCTAGCGCAGGAAAAGGAAGCTGAATCAGACTTATAAATGTCTTCTCCATTCTTCTGAGATTTATGTGAATTCTCCAAGCCTTTTCATAAATGGAGGGAGGCAAGTAACCTAGAGGTCCCGAATAATTGATTTTTCAGTTCTGTGCCTGAATGGAAATATTAAAAAAACAAAATCGGTTCCTTTTGAACTGATTCTGAATCTTTCTCACCAAAATGAAAAATTGAGAAGGTTTGTTCAGGTTGAAATGAAACATTTCAAATGTCAAATTGAAACAACATCTTTGACATTTTTATTCTCAGTTCTTTTTCAGCCAAAGCCATTTGTTGAATTCAACCTGAACTCATTCATTGTTTCAGTGCCATGAAAAATGCATATTTCTGTGACTTTACTATTTCCCAAAACAATTTTGCTCAACTCTAGTACTGACTTTTGCAGAAGAGGTTGGGAGAGAGGTCAATGGTTCAAGTTCCTCTGCTCTGTTCACAGGCACCCAGTCTTCGAAAGAAGAGGAGATGATTTGTATACAAACATCACTATCTCGCTGGTCGAGGCACTGATAGGCTTTGAAATTGATATTGCCCATTTAGATGGGCACAAGGTGAGGCAAGAGTTTATTTTCATGTTCTCTACAAGCAAAATTATTTCAGTAATGATTTCTCTGTGCCCCCCAGGGACTTGTCCACTCCTGGTTGCAGCTGTTGGCCGTAAACAATCTTGTCTCATCCAGAGATTAAAAAAAGACCCATTTTGACTATCTGGAGTCTGCTCCAGAAGCTACAAGTGAGGACACTGCCCCTGATTAGCCTCCAGGCTAGAGGGCACGTGCTGGCATATGTTATCCTAAGCTCTGTGTCAGTGCTCTTACATGTCCTGGCACTGAATATTACTGGCTTTGTGGCAGATTCAGTATTGAGCATGCCTTTCTAGTATTGCCGTAAAGGAAATTTAGGATAATAGGATACTAACACTGTTCTCAAATTTCCCTTGCTTTGTAGGTTCATGTTGCCCGGGATAAAATCACAAAACCTGGGGCCAAACTGTGGAAAAAAGGAGAAGGTCTTCCAAACTTCGATAACAACAACATCAAAGGCTCACTAATCATTACTTTTGATGTGGACTTCCCCAAAGAGCAGCTGACAGACGAACAGCGGGAAGGTTTGTGCTTTAAAAACCTACCACAACATCTCACAATTTTCTGAACAATGCTAGAGCTTTGTCATGTGATTTTAAGATAACCGCCTGCAGGGATCAGGAAGGAATTCTCTCCCCCACCGCTGCATACAGCATAATATAATTGGCTAGGTGTACTGTGGGCAATTTCTTCTTTCCTCTGAATCATCTGGTTTCAGTTGCTGTACTTGGAAGGCTACCAGATTAGATTAGATGAACCACTGGTCTGATATTTGTATAACATTGACAAATCTGGAGCTGCTTCAAAGCTCCCATCCAAGGGACTGATTGCACCCTTGTTGGAGATGGGTTAGAACTGGACTTAGCCCTGCTCAGACTTAACAGCACAGTTTCCCAGCATCTGCCTCCACTTCTCTTTGGAGTTGGGTATTGCTCTGATGTTAAGGTGGAAGCTACTCTGCTGCATCAGGAAATAGATGCTTTCTCCTCACCTCTCCTTACCCTAAGCACATAGGCCAAGCCTACACAGGAATGCTCAGGAAAGTTAAGGAAAATCCGCTAACACTATGAAATCGACGTGCATAAATTACACTGCTCTACAGCCAAAATGCTTCTGAAATAAATGTAGTCAAACTTTACTAATTCTGGGTCACTGAGAACGAAAATGATGCTTAAAATTGTTGATTGGCTCTAGTTTTCAAGATATGCTATTGGGTCAGTATATACGACCCTTGACTTGGGAATGGCGGAGGATAAGTGAGTTATAAAGGGAAGGGATCTCAATTTAAACCAGAAAAGACTAAAATACATCTTTGACTGGTTCTATGACTAAATCTATGACTGGGTTTGGACAGTACTTGCTTTTTAGGCAAAACAATGAATGATGCAATCTGAAGCTGGTATTGCATCATACATGATATGAATTGCATCATGTTATTCCTAGAAGTCATGGATGATGCAATCATAACGAAGCTTACATCACTCTGCTGAACAAATTGCCCTATATCAGCTCTGGAAATCATATAGTGTCGTGCTCTCTTATTTGTCAGTGTTTGATTTTGCAAAGGGACACATTTCTGTTTAGCCAAAGTGAGCAGAGATGACTCGTACTTGTGTGAACAGTGCAGATAACTTCTGCTATGTTTGTGGTGAAGTGACTTTTGCATCACAAAAGCGCAGTATAACCACTATGGTTAAGAAAGCCTATCACCTTTATTTTGGCTGCAAAATTGGAGATCAGGACAAGAGGTGGGCCCCACACATATGCTGCAACACTTGTGCAACAAATCTTCGCCAGTGGTTGAACAGGAAAAGGAAATCTATGCCTTTTGCAGTGCCAATGATTTGGAGAAAGCCAACAGATCACACCAGCAATTGTTACTTCTGCATGGTGCCTCCAGTTGGGAAAGGTGTGTCAAAGAAGAAAAAATGGACTGTGCATTATCCAAACATTCCATCAGCTTTACGCCCAGTACCCCACGGAGAAGGACTGCTGGTTCCTGAGGCACCAGAATCATTCTGACTTGAGTCAGACGAGGAAGAGGATGAAACTTCTGGTCCTGAACCATCAGTGTCACAGGACCCACCTTTTCTCCCATCCTCCTCCTCTGAACCACCCCTCATAACACAAGGTGAACTGAATGACCTTGTCAGGGATTTGGAACTACCCAAGAGTAAGGCAGAGCTATTGGGCTCCAGATTACAGCAGTGGAATTTCCTGGCAGATGATGTTGGGCTTTCCATGTTCCGTGACCGTCAAAAGGATCTTGTCCCATTCTTCTTCATGGAAGGTGATCTTGTAGCCTGCAACAACATCAATGGTGTGATGGCAGCCCTCAACATTGTTCATAATCCAGATGAGTGGAGACTGTTCATTGATTCATCGAAGACGAGTCTTAAAGCTGTTTTACTGCATAATGGCAATGTTTTGCCATCAATTCCAGTTGGTCATGCAGTCCATATGAAGGAAACCTATGACAATGTGAAACAACTTTTGAGGTGCATAAACTATGACCAACATCAGTGGCAGCTTTGTGGCGATTTGAAGGTTGTTGCTCTCTTGCTTGGTCTGCAGACTGGATACACAAAGTTCTGCTGTTTTCTCTGCGAATGGGATAGTCGTGCAAGAGATTCCCACTACATCAAGAAAGATTGGCCACTCCGACAGTCATTGGAGCCTGGGAGGAAAAGTGTTCAGCATCCACCACTTGTTGAATCAAGGAAGATTTTGTTACCACCCTTACACATCAAGCTGGGTCTGATGAAGAACTTTGTCAAGGCCATTGACAAAACACAAGCAGCTTTCAAGTACCTCCGTGGAAAATTTCCAAGGTTAAGTGAAGCTAAGATAAAGGAAGGTGTCTTTGTTGGTCCTCAGATTCGTGAACTTCTTCGAGATGATGCATTTGACCATGCACTGCGTGGCAAGGAAAAGACGGCATGGAAAGCCTTCCAGTTAGTGGGAATAAATGTTCTCGGAAACAACAAGGCAGACAACTACAGGTTGTTGGTGGAAAACCTCCTCAAGGCATACAAAAGCCTTGGTTGCAACATGTCACTAAAGATACATTTTTTGAACTTTCATCTAGATTTTTTTTTCCCACCGAACTGCGGAGCAGTGAGCGACGAGCACAGCGAGCGATTTCACCAGGACATTGCAACAATGGAGAAACGCTATCAGGGCAAATGGAGCCCATCAATGCTTGCAGACTATTGCTGGACAGTGACAAGAGATGCTCCGTTTAATGAATACAAGAGACAAGCCAAGAAGTGCCGAGTAGACACTGAATAGGACTAAACTATGTACATAATAGTTTTTTGCCTTTTGTTTCATAATTTTTATTTATATAACCCTTTTGCTGATTTTTAAAGTGTTACATAAACAGGACAGGTGAAATATTATCATGTAAAGCAACCATAAACACATGAAAAGACCTAGGTTTACAATTTTGATTAAAACTCGATCTACATAATATACATAAACAGAAAATGTAAAAACTTAAATATCTTAGAAACAGTAGCCAATCAGTTGTTTTAATTGTCATATTTGAATTCAGCACATCAAAATACATAATAAATAGCACATTTTATCTCTGAAGCAGACGACTTCTCAAAAATTGTAGACCAGTGTTCTAGCCCATTAACCCCCACCACGTGATGCTCACACAGGAGTAAAGTGGACTTAGTTTGCTGCAACTTAATCCTCTTTAGAGGGTGAATGTCTGAGCTAAATTGAGGGTGGTGACTGGCAAGTCAGGTAGCGCTCATAAAGTTGGGGGCAGGACAGAGAAGCATCATCTTTAGCCCCCACTTCTTCACAGCTTCTGAACCACTGCTAGAAGGACCTCCCTACCACCCCCTCCCCCGGCACCTGTGGTAGGCGTTGCTCCTGTACTCCAGGCAGCAGCAAACAGGATCTCCTCTTCCACATATCTCTCTAGCCGGGATGATGGAAACCACGTTCTGCCACTAACGGGAAGAAATTGGATCCTGGCACAGTTGCGTATGGATGCTCAAGGAGAGACTCTTTCTTCTCCCACTTCCAAAGCAGCATAGAGGGAAGCATCTGGACTACCTTTGGGCTTGCTCAAGGCCACCATACACATTTTCTGAAGATACTGTCTGCCAGGAATCTCCCTCCTGGGTATCTGCCTCCTAGTGTGAGAATGGCAGAACTGAATCTTCCAGAGTTTGTAGAGTGGAAGCCAGCCCCTTAGTGGTGTCATGTGCCACCATCAGAGTGTAGAAATGCTGCCTTCAGAATATTCCAGTTGCTTCCTTCTTGACTAGTCCGTGGGGGAGCTCCTGACAGCTGCTGCACCAGCATCCTTTCAGTCCTGATTTTAAAAGTGTGAGGTCTCTGCCTCATGCTCTCCATCACTTTTTTGGGTGTGTGCTGCAGCTTTGGCTCTCTGTCCAGGTGTCTTGCTGTTTTCCCCAGGAGCCTTGTCTCCAGTGCGTTGTTGCTTGCTCTGATCTGTGCTGGGCTTTCAGGGCCCCTCTTTCTCTTTGGCGTATATGTCAGAGGAGGAAGAAAGGCTGCTGTCAGTGTAGCAAAGCGATGTCCCTGACCAGGATTTGGGTCACAATGCGCAGGGACATGAAGAATGCTTGCAAATGTCACTCCACACTAAAAAAGCATGGGGATGGGAATTCAATCCAACCCCTCCTGGAGAGAGAGATTCTGTTGGTTTGGCACAAGGGTGGTGCAAAATGCCCTGCAGAATAAATCCTGAGTCAATGAAGACTGGGTGCTGAGACTTGGTACTAGTGCACACTACGGCCTGCAACGGAGTCTTGTAGGGCAGTTCTCATCTAGAATGCATGGTACATCTCCCCCAAAGCAGAGATCCTCCAAGTGTCAGCCCCATCTCACATATAGCACTTGAAGGCAGTGGCATTGCATTCCAGCCCATCTAAGGAGGTGGAGCCTTCACTAAAGAGACGAAGGCAGGAGAGGCCATTACGTCTCCATCAAGAGCCCTGGATTTCCCTCTCCTGTATTAGTGCACTGGAAGCAGGGGGGGTGATGGTGCTTTTTGGTTACCAGTTGTCCTTGCCAACCTTGCCTGGACACTGTCCTATGCAAGGCTGCCACAGAGCACTCAGTGGCACTTCTCCTGTCCTCCAGTAAGGGTGGCTGACTGTGCAGGCTGGATCTCTCTGCTCATAGGAACTCTAGGATACTTCCCTACCACCACAGGGTCTGATTTGTTGGAGGGAACAGCACTACCAATGTTGTGTCTTTTGGGCTGGTGTCAGTGCTGCATGGTTGAGCAAGATATGTGGCGGTAGTTGTAGCGTAACTGCACTGGCTGGGGCTTCGTGTTCTCAGATGACTGACGATGGACACCACTCTGGAGAATGTCAGAAGATCAACCCATGTCTCCCCTGGGCTACTGTAGTCATTCGGGGATCGACGACATAAATTGACTGTTTGAATGGCAGCTGTGCTGCCTAAATATTCAAGAAATACTTAGTCCTGTACTTTTCTGTTTATCTAGCGAGGGAAAAAATTCCTTCCTTTTCTCATTCTTGGTCACTGGCCCTGCTGTTTGTAATGTTAAGTGCACTTTCATTTGAGGCGTCTCATGAGCTTCTTTTGCTCCAGCAGTGAGAATCCTGCCAGAGGGTCTCTCTAAAGATGGGAAAACGTTCTGCTTCTCTGATGTCCCTTTGACCAGATTCTCTGCCACCTCCCGGCCAGAGATTACTTTCTAGAGAGTTCCTATGCTTACACCTGAGCTCTATACTTATATTGCTTCTCTTTGAATTGGTTTTATTACTATTTTGGAGCTTTAATTCCCGTGCAGTTGAAGGAGCAGGCTGGACTGTTCAGAGGGGAGCAAGCAACGTGGAGCACTACACAAGGTTAAAAGTCTAAGTGAAGTAGCATTTCCACTGCTGTCATACCAGGAAGCTGAGCTTCAGACCAGCAGAACTGTACACACTCTTTCCTGTCTCTCCTGCTCCCACCCATGTCTTGCAGCCTAGGCCACTAAGTGGAGGAGATGTGGGTGGGTCTGTCTTTCCCTTAATACAGTGACCCAAGTAGGTGCGATATGGTGTTGCGAGTGCTAACCAGGGCATCTGACACCCCATGCCAGCCAATCAGATCCCTGCCCTCACTTTCAGACAAGACGTGGATATAGACAGGACATCAGAATACAACTTCAAAATAATCCATTGAAATAGTCTTAAACATGGCTTTACTAAGTGTGGTATCAATATTAACACATAAAGAAAACACCCAGTAAAATGCTAGACTAAGTGGATTGTTCCAGCAACACAGAAGGCCAGAGAATGTATCCTGGGCTCAACTTTTCTCCCAGGCCAGTAGGATCTCAGGGTGGTGTGTTAAGTAGTATGTGTAGGAGAATCTTGAGCATCTCCTCTAGCTGCCTCTTTTTTGTCTCCACCCCACTCCCATCTGCTGCCTTGCTTAGTTTGTAGCAGAGGTGACTGTCTCATTGGGTCCCAGCCCTTTTGTGTTTCAGTCTATCCTGTGTTGTGGGAGGATGTGTAAGAAGGCTTTAATATAACAGCATTATCCACTTAGCGCCACCTCTCCTTGTGAGAGTGCAGGATTAGCTGAAATGGACTTGTACAGCCCTTCTGTTTAACTGTCCAGTGAGATAGTTGGACTGCCAGATGTTTGTATTCCATTGCTCAGATGTGCCAGCTGGGGTGCCCAAGTGGTTTCTGTGTCAAGTCAGATATGTAAATATTGTGGGGGTCTTTCACGCTGTGTGATAACTGTTCCTTTTCTCTTGTAGGTCTCAAACAGCTGTTGAAACAAGGATCTGTGCAGAAGGTGTACAATGGACTGCAGGGATACTAACACAACAAATTGGACTTGATTGCAAATGAAAAGTGAAATCAGTGATATTTATCTGCAGTCTTCTTCTGCCCATTGTAGAACGAAAAGGAGGGAGGGTGGAGCAATGGTTCAAGCAGATTTTTGCAAATGGTGAAGGTGGTCAGATGGCTTAAGGAAAATATTTCCTTTTTCAGGGCATAACTGGTGCTGCCTATAGAGTTCCCGGTAGTGGAGCAGTGAGCAAAGCCCCTGAGCAAAGAAAATGGGGGCAGGGGAGTGTTAAACTCGGTGCAAATTGGAAATTCTGGTTTTTAAATATATTTTGATGTTACTTTTCTTGACCCTCTCAATGTATTTTCCTCGTTTCTCTTTGTGTGTCTCTCACATTGATCTTCCCCTAACATTTCCTCTCATTCTCAGCCCCTCCCCACAGAGTCTAATGGGCCGTATTCTTTCAGAACACACAACTCCACTGAAAGAGGTCAGTTTCTATTAGAAGTGAACTGAGTGAGGGTCTTGGGAGTGGCTATGGAGCCATCGGATGGAGTTATGGAGGTGGTGAAGATGGCCTCTTCTGACTTTCTTAATGCCAAAAATAGTCTTTTGCCCGCAACATTCACACAAAGTTTCAAGCCAGAACTGAGTCTGGTCTTTGAAAATATCAGCTATCACCTTGCCCTTTCTTCACTTTATAGAGCTCTAAAAAAAATAACCCGTCTCTTCCTGTGACTGGTCTAGAACGCTGTTAGGAATTCTTCCCACTCCCCCATCTCTTTGCACACACAGGCTTGGTTGGAATAGTTCGGTATCCCCTGCACTTAGTCCTCCAAGAGAACAGGAGCAGCGGGGAGCACTGTAATGAAACTGCTCAAAGTTTAATGGCAATTGACTGGCTATGCATCTAAGTAGAACTGGCTCTATTGTAGCTGCAAGCACTTGGTCTCTAAAGAAGGCTCTGTCCTAATGAAAATAGGTGTGTGACCTACAAGCTGTGCTACATCTGACAGCTAATACAGGCTATAGCTCTGCACCTCTCTTCGCTGGAGAGGAGGGCTGTGCTGCTCGGCTGGGATAGGTTTCTCAGGCCCTTTCTGGTGTCCTCCGTGAGGCTGCCCATGGGGGTGTGCCATTGTGCGTTCCAGCACACTGGGAAGCCATAGCTGAAAAAGCCTTGAAGCACATCCAGCTGGAGAAACTGGCTGTGTGCTACTTCATTCCATGCAGGTAAAGGGTGAGAAATGGCAACCAGCTATTCCCACCTGTGGGCAACTGCCCCCTCCTTTCCTCTGCTCTGCTGGGGCTAGTGCTGACCCTTACTTTGGGAGCATGGCAGAGACTGAGCAGCAGAGCAGAACGTACATGCACACTTTTGCAGTGCTGCTTTCCTCTCCCCTGAAAAGCCAACACTCTCCACCCCTCTCTGCACTGTAGCCCTGTGTGTGAGACTTTGGGAGCTTCTTGCTAGAGGCAGAAGAGTTGGGAGAATTCAAGTTTAGTTTTCTTAAATATATCCTGAGTAGTACAAACATAAAGCACTTGGGGGAGCTCAGTGCCCCTCTCCTCTGTCCTGCTCCTTTCCGGTCCTCTCTGTGGTGTTAGACAACAGCAGAATGAAATGCTGTTTCTCCCACCTGCTGCTCTGGGATCTGTTGCAACTAGGTTTTTCCTTGCCATCTTCCAATCATAGAGGCACCTCTGTTTTTGCTCTCTGTAGTGCAGCATTTCTCAAATGTGGCCACCAGGGGCTTTTTGTGTGGCCACAACAACCTTCTGGGCAGTGATGGGGAAGAAAGGGGGGCAAAGTATCCAGCTCTCCCCCTCCCTCCCTGTTGCTCCTGGATGCGCTGCCCTGCAGTGCCTCTAGAGACAGGTGGAGCACAATGTTGCAGGACCAAGGTGAGCTCTCCGTCTACATTGGGGGCGAGGCTCAGGCTTCAGCCCAGCGGGACTTTGGGAGCCAGGCTGTGGGACTTCAGGCACCCCCTGGCTCTGTCCATTGGTCCCAGGCTCCTGCCGCTATGTGACGGGAGCCAGCCCTGGGTGCTGACCCCTGCTGCCGGCTGAGCAGCAGTGGGCTCCCAACACCAGGCTTCAGCTGCGCAGCCCCTGGCTCTGACCACACAGCAGCATGTGCTGGCTCCCGGCTCCAGCTGTGCAGGCTCCCCACGCACCCCATCGCCCTGGGCCCCCACTGCCTTCTCTTCCTCCCCTCCCCCCACCCCCTTTTCAGGGCTTAATTTGTCCTGGGGCTTGCTGAGAAAAGTGATATTAACAAACATACAAGTATCACTTTTCCCAGCAGACTTACTAGCTAGGTGGGAGGCTGTGATACGTGATTAGTATTAGTATCTCGTATCACAGCCTCCCAGCTAGCTACTAAATGTGCTATGAAAAGTGATATTAACGAACATACACCTGTCACTTTTCACAGCATTATTTTTATTATTGAATCTGCAAAAAAGACAAACCTATGTAAATAATTACAATGATGTGGATGTGTATATGAGCATATTTATCTGGTTTTCCTAAACTTAATGAAGTATTTTAGGAAAGTGTCAGTGTGGCCACCTGCAAAAGTTGGTGGCCACACACTGAGGGCAAGTGCACAGTATAGTGACAGATGGTGGAGCTATGCAGAGATCTGCCAACCTCACTAATTCCCCTGCGTGACCCCTCCACTGGAAGTGGCAGGCAGTTCCACTGGGCCTCTCCACACTCTGTTTCCAGGCAGGCACTTCTCCATTGTGTGCACTGATTGTTTTCTTCTCAGTGCCCCCTGGCAGGGCCAGGGCTTCTGAGCTGCTGCAGGCTCCTGCACATGGCCTAGCTGCATAATGCCAGCACCAGTACCGGCAGCCTGGACCTGTTGGGCAGAAATTCAGCAGCAGAAGTTTTGGAAGCAGGAAGCCAGAG
This sequence comes from Chrysemys picta bellii, assembly GCF_011386835.1. Classification (NCBI taxonomy): domain Eukaryota; kingdom Metazoa; phylum Chordata; order Testudines; family Emydidae; genus Chrysemys; species Chrysemys picta. The sequence goes on along the minus strand of NC_088799.1, from coordinate 51,120,935 downwards.
CTCCTTGGCTGGGTTTTCCCTGTTCTGAGTGGGGGGAAATACGGCATCCAGGAGTCTCTCTGAAAGACTGTTAAGTCAGAGAGGCAGGAAGAATTCAAGGTGCAGGACCCCAACCACTGCCCCCTTTCAAACTTCTATGGTAATCAGGGTTTGGGCATTTTGTTGGTTGGCCCAAATTGTTCCAGGAAGGTCCTTAGCCAGGCCTGGTAGTGGGTGTTATCCTGAACTCCAGCTCCCTTGACAGCAGCTCTGAAACCAAAGAGGAGTAAATAAAACCCCAAGCCTTCCAAGCCATCTTTTAAAAAAAAAAAAAAAAATCCACATCAGACAATGGGCTCTCAACATGATCTGAGTTAATCTTCCCACAAATTTAAGTCCCCCTCTTTCATCTATCCTGGTGCCCCTCATTCCACTGGACTCAGGCAGTGCAAACCTCATTTCGCCAGAAACGGTTACCCCTTTTCCTGGGGGATGGGGATGGTTGTTCATTCAAGACTGGTTTTGCCCACACTCAGGGACAGTATGTTAGACCCATTTCTGACAGATTTCACATCGGGATTTTTCACTGTCCTACAGGGAAGCCTGTTTCCATGTGCACTTTATCTCTGCCACCAATGCTACCCACCCGCTGCAACATTGTGTTCCAGGGCACTCAATATTGCTGGAATGTTTTGCCTATGGGGTATTGCAATGCACCCACAATATTCCATGCTGCTGGGAGGAGTATGTTGGGAAAAGGAGGATTGTTGCAAAGGGGAAAGAGAGTTCAGTAGGTGGATGAGATCTTGATAGTAAGTGAAACTGAAGAAGAGCATGAAGGGTTAGTGCAGTAGTTACTGGGTTGCTGCCAAGCACACACCTTGAAACCTAACCCTTCTAAAGCCCAGGTCAAACAGAGAAGTGCAGTATCTGGGAAATAGACTCAGGGAGATCAGTAGATAAGGAGAGAGTGAAGTGTAACCTTCCACTACCAGTGGATACTAAATACTTGCAGTCCTGTTGGGGGCTGAGACTTTATGGTGGGATATGCAGAAAAAGCAGGACCCTTGTATGAGGTGCTTAAAAGGCTGCAATGGATCTGGACAGAAGAAACAACTAGTTCATGGGAAAGCTTGAAAAGGGTTAATGGAAGCATCTGCTTTGGCTGCCCCCAACAAAGACTTGTTGCGTACTATAGCAGAGCACTGACAGTTCCAGAAAGCTAACTGGGAATCTGTGAGCAAACTGCTCTTGCTGCTTACTGGACACGACAGAAAGCCCAGGGAACTATCGGAGCAAGTAAAGTAATTGTTAAAAGCCGCCATGCTCTGGGAAAACTACTAAGTCAGGAAAATTTATTAAAAGGGCATGTGAGTGGATAAGGCTGTACAATTGGTCTTTGCTCTCATGACCGAAAATGTCCAATTGCTCACCCTGAAAGAACCTGAAATATCTGTATGGTTCTTTCAGAGCCCCAGGAGGAATCTAAAGCACACGCTGTCTTTACGACAACTCCTGTTGATCAGGTAAATGGGAAAACAATCTGTCTTGTGCATGTAGCTTATATTATAAAGAAGGAAAGTGAATTACAGGATCAGGAGACAGGCAAATACGTAAATCCTTTCAATATAAGCTAGAGAAGGGAGGGACACAGTCCACAGATGTCAGCAGTTGTAGAAGTGTTGGAGAGAATGAAAAACAAACTGAAATAATTATTGGAACTGATTCAGATTAGATTATGTTTATAAAGGTGCCACCATTTATCTTCCATGGTGGAAAACTATGACTTTTACAGGAATTGATGGATCTTAAATTAAACATACGATCCTTTGGCAATGAATGGAAGAATTGGCAGCCAATTTTAATAAGTTCAGACTGGTTAAAATAAAATCACATAAAGGAAAAGGTCCATTACAATGGGGGAATGAACAGGCAGATAAGCTTGCAAAGAAGCAGCAATCACTGGTACAATATTGGAAGCTGTGCCAGTGGCAATAACCACCCAGGCACAAGCAAAACAAGAACAAAAAAATGATGAAAACAACCAGGAAGGATTGCTATTATTACAGGACATTCAGGCAAAAGTTGAGTTGGTACAGCAATGGATTGTAGAATGCCCCTCAAAGTGGCAGGGCATTCTATGGAAAAAAGAACAAAGCTTAATTATGTCAAAACCAAACAATTAATGGGTTTTAGCAATCTTAGCAAATGCAACACCTCCCTTTGGGATGGATACATGGTTCTGTTGTGGGGGGACAGCTGAAATTCGAAGAGGCATTGGAGAAACTTAAAAAGATGAGCTGGTGGCCTGGAATGAAAGAGGATTTGAATGTCCATATTCATAGTTATTTAACATGTGCAAAACAAGACCTTGCTAGAAGGAAAAGGCGAGGAGAATTAATGCATCAGGCTTTAAAGGGTCCCTTACAGCGCTTGCAGGTGGGTTTTGTGGGACCCTTGCCCACCACACCTAGGAAGAATAGATTTATGTTTGTAATTGTAGGTAGCTTCAGGAAATGGGTGGAAAGAGAGTAGTCTGGTAGCTGCAAAAGTGTTGTTAATAGAAATCTTTCCTAAATGGAGTTTACCACACTGTATTGACTCTGATAATGGGCCAGCTTTCATCAGACAAATGTACCAAAGTGTGGGTACATGGGCTGGTATTCCCCTACCGTTACACATCCCCTTCCACCCTCAAGCTGGAGGGCAGATGGAAAGCATGAACAAGTCCCATAAAATTGAATTATCCAAACTGTGCAATGAATTGGGAACAAACTGGGACATGGTGCTTCTATTGTATTTTAAATCTTGGCCGGAACATTTACATTTCCCAAAGGAGTCACTCCTCTCTCCTTTAGAATCACAGTTAAAGTAACAGTGAAATCCTTGCTGATCTTAAACGCAAAAAAGAAGCTTACAAGAAGTGCAAGATTGGACAAATGACCAGGGAGGAGTATAAAAATATTGCTCAGACATGCAGGAGTGAAATCAGGAAGGCCAAATCACACTTGGGGTACGTCTATACTTACCTCCGGGTCTGGCGGTAAGCAATCTATCTCCTGGGATCGATCCCAGAAGTGCTCGCCGTCGACGCCGGTACTTCTGCTCCGCGAGAGGAGTACGCGGAGTCGACGGGGGAGCCTGCCTGCCGCGTGTGGACCCGCGGTAAGTTCGAACTATGATAGTTCGACTTAGCTGAAGTTGCGTATCTTAGTTCAAAGTGGGGGGTTAGTGTGGACCAGCCCTTGGAGTTACAGCTAGCAAGAGATATTAAGAGTAACAAGAAGGGTTTCTTCAGGGATGTTAGCAACAAGAAGAAAGTCAAGGAAAGTGGGGGCCCCTTACTGAATGAGGGAGGCAACCTAGTGATAGAGGATGTGGAAAAAGCTAATGTACTCAATGCTTTTTTTGCATCTGTCTTCACAAACAAGGTCAGCTCCCAGACTGCTGCACTGGGCAGCACAGCAAGGGGAGGAGGTGACCAGCCCTCTGTGGAGAAAGAAGTGATTCGGGACTATTTAGAAAAACTGGACGAGCACAAGTCCATGGGGCCAGATGCGCTGCATCCGAGGGTGCTAAAGGAGTTGGCGGATGTGATTGCAGAGCCATTGGCCATTATCTTTGAAAACTCATGGCGACCGGGGCAGGTCCCGGATGACTGAAAAAAGGCTAATGTAGTGCCCATCTTTAAAAAAGGGAAGAAGGAGGTTCTGGGGGACTACAAGCTAGTCAGCCTCACCTCAGTCCCTGGAAAAATCATGAAGCAGGTCCTCAAGGAATCAATTCTGAAGCACTTAGAGGAGAGGAAAGTGATCAGGAACAGTCAGCATGGATTCACCAAGGGCAAGTCATGCCTGACTAACCTAATTGCCTTCTATGAGGAGATAACTGGCTCTGTGGATGAGGGGAAAGCAGTGGATGTGTTATTCCTTGACTTTAGCAAAGCTTTTGATACAGTCTCCCACAGTATTCTTGCCAGCAAGTTAAAGAAGTATGGCTGGATGAATGGACTATAAGGTGGATAGAAAGCTGGCTAGATCGTCGGGCTCAACAGGTAGTGATCAATGGCTCCATGTCTAGTTGGCAGCCGGTTTCAAGTGGAGTGCCCCAAGGGTCGGTCCTGGGGCCAGTTTTGTTCAATATCTTCATTAATGATCTGGAGGATGGCGTGGACTGCACTCTCAGCAAGTTTGCAGATGACACTAAACTGGGAGGAGTGGTAGATACGCTGGAGGGTAGGGATGGGATACAGAGGGACCTAGACAAATTAGAGTATTGGGCCAAAAGAAACCTGATGAAGTTCAACAAGGACAAGTGCAGAGTCCTTTGAAAACTCATGGAAGCAGTTCTGCAGAAAAGGACCTAGGGGTTACAGTGGACGAGAAGCTGGATATGAGTCGACAGTGTGCCCTCGTTGCCAAGAAGGCTAACGGCATTTTGGGCTATATAAGTAGGGGCACTGCTAGCAGATCGAGGGACGTGATTATTCCCCTCTATTCGACGTTGGTGAGGCCTCATCTGGAGTACTGTGTCCAGTTTTGGGCCCCACACTACAAGAAGGATGTGGAAAAATTGGAAAGAGTCCAGCGGAGGGCAACAAAAATGATTAGGGAGCTGGAGCACATGACATATGAGGAGAGGCTGAGGGAACTGGGATTGTTTAGTCTGCAGAAGAGAAGAATGGGGGGATTTTGTAGTTGCTTTCAACTACCTGAAAGGGGGTTCCAAAGAGGATGGATCTAGACTGTTCTCAGTGGTAGCAGATGACAGAACAAGGAGTAATGGTCTCAAGTTGCAGTGGGGGAGGTTTAGGTTGGATATTAGGAAATACTTTTTCACAAGGAGGGTGGTGAAGCACTGGAATGGGTTACCTAGGGAGGTGGTGGAATCTCCTTCCTTAGAGGTTTTTAAGGTCAGGCTTGACAAAGCCCTGGCTGGGATGATTTAGTTGGGGATTGGTCCTGCTTTGAGCAGGGGCTTGGACTAGATGACTTTCTGAGGTCCCTTCCAACCCTCATATTCTATGATTCTATGATTCTAACTGCAGTGTAACAAACATACAACCCCCGTGTTGCCCAGTCTTATGGTTTCATTGGTAGCCTTGCAAGACCTGGTGTTTTTCCTAACTCCCCTCTTCACCCCTGGAATCCAGAGGTTGTGTGAGAGCCCAGTTTTCATTTGAAAAAAGGAAGGTTCAAGATCACATGGTTGCAGGGACCCACTTGAAAACATGACCACACATGCACCTCTTAGAGAAATGAGACGAATCCAGCATTTATTAGAGTTTTTTGCAGCCTGACTCGTGCTTTTTAGGGTTCCTAATTTTGGTTGGACATAGGGTGACCAGATCACCCAAGTCAAATATCGGGACGCGGGGGGGCGGAGGCGTGTGGCGGGAGGGGGCAGGGCAACAAAAAAAAACCACACACACACACCCCTTTCTCCACAAGCGCTGGAGGGAGGCCCGGGAGATGCAGGGGAAGCATGGGGCCGGGGTGAGTGAGAGTCTGGCCTGGCCCCGAGTGCAAGTAGGACTCAGTCGGGCGGTAGGGAGAGTAGGGGGGTGGCCCACGGGGCCAGGCGGTGGCTGTTCTCCCCTCCTCCCACCCCCGGGCAGCAGGACTCGGGAGCAGCTGCTGCTGCAGCTCCCACTGCCGTGGAGGGAGGAAGCGGCCGATGGCGAAGCTCGGCGGCTGCAGCTCTGGCGCCCGGGCCCGAACCCCCCGAGCCCAGGCCTGCTGCGGGGACCTAGCAGCGCGCATGCTGTGCCCAGCAGCGTCTGGGCTGCTGCCCAGCTGGTGCAATCCCGCGGCGGCCCCCGAGTGGGGGCAGCAGGCCCCAGCCCCCCCGTCCTGCTCGGGTCCCGCAGGGGAACTGGACTGCCAATGCCTCCGGCCCGGGACCACCGCGGGATTGCGCCAGCTGGGCAGCCCCCCTACTCTCCCTACCACCCTGCCTGCACTCGGGGCCAGGCCGGACTCTCACTCACCCCGGCCCCGCGCTTCCCCTGTGTCTCCCGGGCCTCCCTCCACAAGCGCTGGAGGGAGGAGGAATGGCGAGCCTGGGGAAGAGGCGGGGATTCGGGGAGGGAGCCAATGGGGGAAGCAGGGGGCGGAGTCGGGGCAGGGGCGAGGGGGCGCGAGCACTTCCGGGCTCCGGAGTATTTGCTTGTTTGTCCCGTATCCCGACCTAACATTGGTCGGGACACGGGACAAACAAGGAAATATCGGGAAAGTCCCGATTAAATCGGGATGTCTGGTCACCCTAGTTGGATGTATTCCTGGAGGTTTCTTCACATGACGTAATCTTTAATTAGATTCATCTTTCATTCCTGGAGACTCCAGGCCAATCGTGAAGGGTTGGCAACCCTGTTTTTTGACCCCTGGGGATGTGGAATCCTGCATGTCTTCATCCAGCAGGTTCACTGAGCTGCATGGCCTCAACGTGGTTCCTCCAAACAATTGAATCCTCTCTTTGTATGGCAGAACCGCTCTCTGGTTGGCAAGGGGGCAGGTGGGCTCCTGAGCTGATTTATGGCCATCCCCAGGCGGTGCGAAGAAATTGTTAGCTGTTCACACAGCCCCCTTCGGATGCACAGCACCAGATTTAGACTAATAGATCACAGACTGAACCATCCCTGACCAGGCTGAGCGCCAACAGTGCCAGGGCCCAGGCACACCGGCACCCAGATGGCCACGCCCAGCGCCACTGCTTGCAACCACCACCCCCGTGCCCTCGCCCAGTCAAAGGAAAAGCACTGGGAGCGTCTGTGAGGCCTTGCCTATGAGTCGGGCATGGCTCTCCCCAGCCACCAAAGGGGAGGGGCTGGTTGATGTTCCAGCTGCCCCCCTCCTCACCCAGCGCTAGTGCCTGAGCTTGCCCCTCCTGGCTGGGTGATGCCAGGTTTGCCCCTGGGAGTGTGTTGGCTTCCTCTCTGGCATGGTCAGACCTGCTCCTTCTCAGCTCAGCCTTAACTGGCCTGGGTGCTGAGATGCCCCCATGCCATGCCACCCTCCCCATTTCTGGCCCAGAATGGGCAGCTTCCCTGCCCCCCACCAGAAATCTATGTCAATGTAACAGCCCTCACCCCAGACCATGCAAAGGTTGTGGCCGCGTCTCCAACCACATCTCCTGACCCAGAAGGACTGAAGCCCTCGCTGGGAACATTCCAAACCAGGGCTGGGCAAAGCCCCCCAAGGATGGACAAAGGGCTAATCCTGCCGTGGCCCTAGGAGGGCTACTTGGTATCTGAGTCACTGCTCAGGGCCCTGAGTTCCCCTGTAGGGACAGGCGGGGAATGGGAGAGGGCAGCCAGACGGCAACTGGCGGGGGCTAGGGGTGGCTACAAGAACAGGGTGTGGTAGGAGCTGTGGACGGATGCTGCCCCATGTCTGGCACATAGCTGAGGAGCTGGTACTTTAGGGGCAGTGATCCACACGCAGAGCTGATCAGCCGTGGGGACTGAGCAGCGTTCCCCTCCCCTTGCCGGGGGCGGCAGCTGCCGAGCCCCCCGTCACACTGCACAGTGAAGGCTGGCTGGGGCATGACCTCCTCCGGTACCACTACTCCGCCCTCCCGTGCAGAAGAAGACTCCGACGGCCAAGGCTGCCAGGGCGATGGCTCCCAAGGTGATGCCCAGAGCCAGAAGGGTGTGCGAGCGCCTGTGCTGTCGTTCTGCAAGACAAGAGGAACGGGCTCAGAGCCGGGCTTCGCTCTCAGGGGCCATGCGCAGTGGGTGCCGGGTCTGGTGCATGGGACTGATCCAGGTTCCATTCCCATGTTCCCTCCATTTTCCCTGGGCTGGGGGCCCGAAGGGAGCCACTGCCAGTGTCGTAGGGGGTTTGTATTCCTGCTGCTGGGCAGAGGGTCCTGGTGCCAGCATGGGCTGGCGCAGGGATTGCTGGGCTACAGTGCCCTCCCTACACAGCACCCCTGGGAAACCCATGCCCGATGGTCCCCCCTCACTTACTGATCCTGGCGCCATTCATCTTGCTGTGCCGCCTCACGAACTCCACACACGTCGTCTCCAGGAAGGACTGCAGCTCGGAGGTGGTCTCTGAGTACCGGCTCACCTGGGCATGAGTGAATGTGGCCAGCTCGTCCTCCTTCTTGTTTCCCGGTAGCACCCAGCTGGCATTGGCCGCCCGGAAGCTCAGGAAGTCATCTCCATTGAATGCCACCTCGTAGAAGCTGTGAGAGGCGCCATCAGGGGAGAGCTGGCAGCCCAGCTTGCAGCGCAAGTGCAGGGGGTCTGTGAGGGGGCAGAGCCGGAGGGGTCAGGCTGGCATGGCCCAGACACAGGGGTCAGGAGGGCACATGGAAGGAGGGGTCATGGGGGAGCACCCCAACCCTTCCTTGTTTTGCCAGAGCAACCCTCGGGCAGATGGGGGGCAGTCAGCAGCACCCTCCTCACTGCTATGTGCTCCCTGGGCTCAGCCCCATCTCCCCATCTCCTCACTTCTTTCCCCCGATCCCACCCCCACTCCCTTTGCGCTCCCCAGATCTGTCCCTCACTCAATCTCCTTTACCCTTTTTCTCTCCCTTGGCCTGATCCCTCTACCCTCCTCCTTCCCTTCTCATTCCCCACTGCCATCCCCACGCCCCCATACCTACTCTCTCTGCTTCCCTACCCCAGCCGGTGCCACACACTGCCAGGTAACTGATGTGTCTGTTCCCCTTTCATGGTACTCTCAGAGTTCCCGGGAAAGCTAGGTGGCAGCTGCCATTTTGTTCGCCGAGTGGGCGCAGTCTGGAGCCAGGAGACACACACAGCGCTCGCTCACAGAGACTTGACTCTGGGCCACCTGGCTGTTTCCTTTTGGCTAAGATCTAAGTCACTGCTGTTGATAGGCTATGGCAGCCCCTGGGGGGCTGAGCAGGGAATAGGGCCAAGCTGAAAATTGTGACAAAAAATCTGGTTCAATCTGAACTAGGGTTACCGTACATCCGGATTTTCCCGGACATGTCCGGCTTTTTGGGCCTCAAATCCCCGTCCGGGGGGGAAATCCCAAAAAGCCGAACATGTCCAGGAAAACAGGGAGGGGCCGGCGCCGCTGGGTGCTGGGCCGGGGATCAGGCGGGGGCCGGCAGTGCTGGGCCGGGGGTGCTGGCCCGGGGGCCGGGGCTGGGCCGGGGGCTGGCGGTGCTGGCCTGGGGGTGCTCGACCGGGGGCTGGCCCGGGGCCAGCACCCCAGGGCCCGAGCCGAGCCAGGCTGGAGACGCTGGGGCTGGGGCCGGGGCCAGCCGCCAGAGGGAGCCGCTCGGTTGGGGGGGCGCAGACTGGGCCGCGCCTCCTCCCCCACACCCACCCCCAGCTTACCTGCTGCCTGCTTCAGGCTTCCCGCGAATCAAATGTTCGCGGGAAGCAGGGGAAGGGGTGGAGTTGGGGCGTGGGCAGGGCTGGGGGCAGGGCCGGGGCCCTGTGGAGTGTCCTCCTTTTGGACACTCAAAATATGGTAACCCTAATCTGAACCAAAACCAATTTGCTTGTGGAATCAAACAATGCAGGGGAAAAGATTGTTTCAAAAGGGATTGAGTTGGCTCGAAACCAATGCATTTTTCAACCAAAACAATTAGTTGAAAAGCATTTGCCTAGCAATCCTGGTAAAGCATAACACCCTCGCCCCCGCTGCACCTCCCTGCCCTCACGTTACACACAGCACCCGGGGGGTGGGGGCAGCGCAGCACCCTGCCTGGCTGGCCCATCTATGGGTGGCAAACACCATGCATGCCCCCCTGTGCCATCCAGCTGATGCAAACTCTGTTTTTTCCACTTTGCTGCCACCCCCCAAGCCATGTCACCAGCGCCAGGTGTCAGAGGGGCCCATGTCCCCAGCGCCGCTCCCGCTCCGGTACTCACACTGCACCTGCCTCTCCTTGGTGATCACCTGCACGAAGGCATGGAAGGTCTTTAAGTAAGTCTGCAGGCTGCGCTCCATCTCCTGCCACTGTGCCGGGGGCTCCAGCGGGAGCAGCTGGCTGGCATTGAAGCCCTGCAGGCTGTGGGCCAGTACACCGTTCAGAGTGGCATTCCCCCAAAATTCAATGGTGCTGTTGTTCGGGAGGTGGGAGAGCTGAATCATGGTGAAGGTGTGCAGGGCTGGGAGGGACAGACACCCAGAGAATCAGAGAGTCGGAGGGCACTGGGCCAACCACATCCCCTGGACAGCTGACTTTGGGCTTCCTGCCACACAAAGCCCTCCCTTCCAGAGGGCATTCCTCCATCACTGCAGCAAGCCCCCAGCCTCACCTGCTGGCCCACTGGCCAGCTGCTCGGGCTTGCCCGCACTCAGCCATGCATGGGAAAGAAAAGCCCACAGGTAATTCCTGCAAGAGGGCTCAGCAGATGCTGGGATTTCCCTGCCATGCTTCACTCATTGCGGGGTTTCCCTGCCCACCTCCCCCCTCAGGGGATCCTGTTCTCCCTCTCCCCCCCTACCCCAGCACTGCCAGTCTCTCAGACATGCTAGCACCGCTGGTATCTCCTTGCGAAGCCGTTTCAGACTGGCCGGCACCAGCCTTTCCGGTGGTGCTTCAAGTGCAGGAAAAGCATTTAAGCTGGGAAGGGACCTGCCACTTCCCCATGTCACAGAGGTTGGAGGGAGATGGGGGCTGTTACAGTCTCTGCAGGGGGAACCCTGGCCTGAGACCCCATCCCATCCCTCGGCCACACCACTGGAAATCACACTCTCTCTCTCAGCTGGGCTGATCAGAGCGAGGGGTTGTCTCCATGGCTAAGCCCTCAGAGCCGCTCGGGACCCGGTGGCTCTGCAGCTCCCGCAAGGTGTAAGAGCCCTGCCTAGGGGTGCTGGGGACCCCTCTTACCTGCCCCATCTCCCTGGTGGCAGAGAGTACCGACAAGGAGCAGAAGTAGCAGCATTCCCGCAGGCTGGCTGGGGGGCCCAGTCACGGCTCTGTTCTAGCCTGGTGCCCTTGATGGAGGAGTTGCGGGGTCCTGGAGCCTGGCAGAGCAATGGCAGGGGCCCCGTGCCCTACGCCTCTGTGCCAAGCTGTGCAAGGGATGTGAATGCAGCGGCAGTGCTGTGGAGCAATCAGGGCTGTGGGAGGGAGCTGGGGCTAGCAGGGAGGAAGAGGGCGGGAATGTTAGTCCAGCTCTGTTATTGCAGCTCTGTTCCATTTCTGCAGCTGCTGACACGCCTTCTCTGCCAGCCCAGGGCCTGGCTCCCCTCTGCTGTCCCTGCAATGTGGCTGGGCTGGACCCTGGAGCTCACATACCCAGGGCTGATGCAAAAGGGGAGGAAGTATTCCGGGGCCCTGAGCTCTGGAGACCCCCCGGAACATATATAATGAGTGAAATGGGGCCCCAGCAAACATGATGTACCAGCTCCCACCCAGCACCTTCTCCTGCAGGGGGGAGTGTTTGTTAACCCCAGCTGCCAGGCCAAGCTCTGATAGGCTGAAGAGTGGGCTGGGAGTCAGGACCCCTGGATTCCACTCCCAGGCTCACATTGGGGTGATTGACAGAGGCAGGACTCCTGGGTTCAGCTCCAAGATGTGATGGGGAGTGTGGACTAATGAGTTAGAGCAGGGGGACTGGCAGGCAGGACTCCTGGGTTCTATGCCCACCATGGCTGCTGACTCCTTGTGTGATCTTGGGCAAGTCACTCACCTCTGTGCTTCAGTTTCCCTCTTTGTAGACTGGCTATGGACCCTCCAAGGGGATGTGAGGCACCGGGGTGGGCACGTGGGCTGGCTATGAACTGCACAGTGATCCCTGGATGGCCTTCTCCAGAGAGGACGGAGAAGTCTGCTCCGTGCTTGAATCCTGGCCATGCTCTGGCTCTGTGCGGAGCACCACGGAGCTGGCTGGCTCAGGAGCCATCCCCAGGAGCAGTCCAGCCCCGCCCTGCCTGTGTCAGGCTGTGTCAGCACAGCTGCTCAGCTCCCTGCAGGCCCCCCATCTCCTTTCTGGCCTGGGCCGGGCATTACATTGTTAACTCTGTGTTACAGTGTCCCCTCTGGCACTGAAGGGACAACACAGCCCCTCCTGCAAGGGCAGGACATGCAGATGTGATCCTGTTCCCAAGGAGGGGGCTGGGGCTGCAGACCCCCGCCCTGGGCACATACAGTTATCCACACACAGGGGGTGACCAGACAAACCGAGGCGCCGCAAGCCGGGTCATTTATGCTGAGCCCTGGGAGAGGACACCAGCTCCCCCTGGCCTGGGACAATCGGGATCTTCCCCACATGGTCATTCTTCCCCCCCCACGCCTCCCCAGGGGGAGCTGAGGCTGCCATGCAGGAGGCTGTGGAAGCCATTCTCAGCTGCTGGCCACAGGGCTTTAACCCCTACTGCTCCACAGCCCAGGCCTGCTCCTCTCCAAGGGGCCCCGTCACTCCCAGTGGGCTACAAGAAGGGGAGCAATTGGTGAGGACTGGGCTCTGCCCTGGGCTCGCCTCTCTCCCTGGTGATCCTGCTGCTGGCTGGCCCGTTACCCTCTGCTGTGCGGTGGGCAGTGCCTCCTCAGAGCTCTGCCCAGATGTGCCATTGCAGCTGGGCCTGCAGCATGACTGGTTTTCTGGCCTCGCTCTCCCTGGCTCCCACTCAGCTGTGACCTCCATGGGGATCCCCCTGCCCACCCCACCATTCCAGCAGCCCCTTGCCTGGGACTAGACCTCCCAGCACTGGTGGGTCAGAGGGAGCCAGCGTCAGCTTTCAGTTACAAAAGCTAAGTTTCTAGCCCTCTGTCATAAACATACAGCTAAGGGTAGTTCAGATATACTTAAGAAGATGGAATTTCCCTGACTGGTTTCTTGGCTGGCTCCAAGAGACCCAGGCCAAAACCTTCCCCCACAGATTTGAAAGTATCTTCTCCCCTTATTGGTCCTTTTGGTCAGGTGTCACCCAGGTTATCTGAGCTTCTTAACCCTTTACAGGTAAAAGAGGAATTAACCCTTTACAGGGTAAAGAGGGATTTTATGCTACCCTTAGCTGTATGTTTATGACACCCTCATAGTTAGGAGAAGAGCCTGAGCATGTGACCCGCCCACCCCTCGAGACTCAGCAGCCAGAAGGCAAAAGGAAAGGACACTGTTTATTATTTTGAAGCCAGTCTCATGACTTTGAAGCCTGATTTGTGCTTTGGGAACACCTGGGATTAGCAATAGAGCTGTCTCCACGGCTGGGGAATGGGGGATTCTGGGGCAGGTTCTACTACCTCTGCGAGGGGGCTTCAAGCTCGCCAGGGAGCTGGGGGGCTGTGATGTTCCCCTCTGGTGTTATCTGGATGGGTGATCTGCTAGGTCACTCCAATCCTTGACTCTGGGAGCCAGCCTTACCCTGCTCTGCTGTGAGAACCCCCACTCCTGGGCTGTTCACACACAGCCTCTGGCACATAAGCTGCTCCCAGCTACTTGCAAGCGAATGACACTAGCCAATATCTCTGGTCCCAGACACAACCCTAAGAACCTCCGTCTTGCAGTGTCCAGTTATGCCCACTGGATGCTGCAAGCTTATATGAGTTTGTCAATTTAACAAAGAAATTGATGTGTACCAGGCTTGTTATCCCAAGGGGAATCTCTGACACGCTTCAAACCAAACACACTGCTTCAGGTAGAATAAACAAACACATTTATTAACTATGAAAGATAGATTTTAAGTGGTTATAAGTCAAAGCATAACAAGTCGGATTTGGTCAAATGAAATAAAAGCAAAACTCATTCTAAACTGATCTTAACACCTTCAGTGCCCTTACAAACTTAGATGCGTCTCACCATAGGCTGGCTGGCTGCGCTTCAGCCAGTCTCTCCCCTTTGATCAGCACTTCAGTCGCTTGGTGTGGTGTCTGTAGATGTAGGTGGAAGAGAAAGCATGGCAAACATCTCTCCCTTTTATCATGGCCTTTCTTCCCTCTTGGCTTTGCCCCCTCACCCTTCAGAATCAGGTGAGCATTATCTCATTGCAGTTCCAAACTGACCAAAGAAAGGGGGCCAGCTCCCTCTTTTGTTGCTGCCTAGGCCAGTGTCCTTTGTTCCTGTGAGGCTGGGCTGGGTTTGTCCCATACCTGCCCCAATGAGGTGTGAACTGCCTCTCTGTTCTTGGAGAGTATTTGCCTGGGCTTACTTTAAGCCATGAGGATACATTTTCAGCCTCATAACTATATACATGAAATTATAACCTATAACATTATTGTAACAATTACTATAACATCACTATAACAGCAGTGCTCAGTACATCACGAACCTTCCAAAGACACCTGACATGACAAACTTTGCATTGGATACCCACAATCATTTTACAGGGATGAACATGGGGGCTGCGTGTTCCCCCGAGGTACAGAGTGTCACAGGGGCAGAACGGATGTGGGTGCAGAATTGACGGGGAACTGGGGGCCGGACAGATGTGGGAGAAGAACTGATGGGGAGCTGGGGTAGAACAGATGTGGGAGCAGAACTCACGGGGAGCTGTGGGGCAAGACTGATGTGGGTGCAGAACGGACAGGGAGCTGGGGGGCAGGACAGATGTGGGTGCAGAACTGATGGGGAACTGGGGGGCAGAACGGATGTGGATGCAGAACTGACAGGGACCGGGGGGGAGGGGGTAGAACAGCTGCGCTCTCTCTTTCATATCTGTAGAAAATGGCAGTCACCCCCACTTTTTTTAGACCAGGTCCAGCCCCTGTGGCAGTGCTGAGCCCCAGTGGGAAGAGCTGTATGAAGGAATCCTGGCAAAGCAAAGCAAAGCAGCCAAAGGGAACCCCTAACAGACAGACATGTAGGGGCAGTATGACACCCCAAACATTCAAAACCAGGAGACCCCAGGCTGTTCCAGCCACTAAAGCAGAGGTGGACAAACTACGGCCCATGGGCCATGTCCAGTCCGTCAGACCTTTTAATCTGGCCCTTGAGCTCCCCCTGGGAAGCAGGTTCGGGGGCTTTCTGCGTGGCTCCCGGAAGCAGCGGCATGTACTCCCTCTGGCTCCTACAGGTAGGGGCAGCAAGGGGGCTCTGCATGCTGCCCTAGCCCCAAACGCCGCCCCCCACAGCTCCCACTGACCAGGAACCATGGCCAATGGGAGCTGCAGGGGTGGCGCCCAGGGCCGTCCTTAGGCATATGCAACATACACAACTGCATAGGGCACCATGGAATTTGGGGCACCAAATTGCCGCAAATTTCATGGTGCCCTAGGCAGCTGCATGCTGCATACATGGTAGCACCAGCACCGGCGACCAGCCCTATCCCTCAGCCGGCCCCCCCTGCAAGGGGCAGGGCCGTCCCTGGGGGGGACCTGGGCAACTCCATCTGCCCTGCCTCTTACCCTTCCCCCTCTGCTCCACCCCAGCCTGCCCCCATTCCACCTCTTCCCCTGATCCCGCACTCACCTGCAGCTGCGGGAAGCAGAGCAGCCCGGCCCCAGCCTGCTCTACTCCGCCAGCTCCCAGCTGTGGCACTCCGCTTCCTGCCACTGGTGAGTGCAGGGAAAGGATTGGCCCCCGCACTGACCGGTGGCGGGAAGCAGAGAGATGCGGCCTCAGCCCGCTCCGCCCCCAATTTCGTGAGCATTCATGGCCCACAATACAATTTCCATTCCCAGATGTGGCCCTGGGCCAAAAGATTTGCCCACCCCTGCACTAAAGGGTGAACAGGGAGCCATGCTGCCTTTTCAGCTGGGGCTGAGTGGTAGCCCTGCAGCAGCTGGGGAGATAGGTCAGCAGGGCAGGGCTGCTGCAGAGCCAGGGAGAGCAGGGGCCTTCAGCAATGGGCCGGCAGGGAGGATCACACAGGGTGAGTCTGGGAAGCAGAGAGGCATTGTGGGAAGCAGGGTGGTATTGGGATTGGCTGCTTTCAGCTGTTCACACAGGGCCCCTAGATCAGAGCCCAGAGGAGGGGGCAGGCCTGGGGTCCCTTTCCAGCCCCAGCCCAGGGGGTAGGAGAGCCTGCAGAGCAAAGGGGTCCAAATCCCAAGAGGTCAGAGACTGCTGACCCTGTCCTAGGGTTACCAGCTAGGGTGACCAGATGTCCCGATTTTAGGGTCTTTTTCTTATATAGGCTCCTGCTCCTATTACCCCTCCCCCGCGCCGTCCTTTCACATTTGCTGTCTGGTCACGCTATTACCAGCCCACTGGACTTTTTACTGCCCCAAGTGGGGAGAGACTATTAGCGATCTGGCTGGAGTCATAGTGAGGAACTGCCAGGCATGGGGCTAAACTGTGATTGGCTGAGCAAAGGGGAAACTGAGGCAGACTCAGCACTACATGTGCTTGACTGCGGGGCAGGGGCAGGTGAAAGCAGATGTATCCCCTCCCCCATTCAGCTCTCCAGCCCCCTGTTTGAAGGCAGAAGTTGGAATATGCCCATCCTCAGGTTGGACACCTTCCGCTGTTGTTTCATCTGCCACGATGAGGGGGTTGCCTCATTGAGGGTTCCTGGGCCAGCATCCGAGGTTGGCACAAAGCCCCCAACCTACCCATCACAGACGCTTGGCAGTTGGATAAGGCCTGGCCAATGCCAAGGCACTCCTTGGCTCGCCCCATCAGACACGGTGTAACCATGTCTTAGTGGGTCATAACTGAGAATTCCAAATTTGAGACAAACTGCTGAGAAATGGGGCAAACACAACCCAAAATTGGTGGTTATTCTTTTATAAGATATACCAAACCAACCACAAAAATAAACTCCTGTTTCACCACACTGGCTAACAAGAAAACATAAAGGCAGTTTCCTTAGGCATTTCAATTCTTATATCACCACCAAAAACACTGGAGTCAGAGATGAGTTGTTCTTTACAACCCATCTCATCAAATAATAGGTTCTTCTGATCCCAAAGGACCAGCCACACACCCAGGTCAATTTAAAAGTTAGATCTTACCCAAAAATCACACTGATGCCAATCCTTTAGTATCTAAAATCTAAAGGTTTATTTATAGAAAAAGAAAAAGAAAGAAAGAAAGAAAGAAAGAAAGAAAGAAAGAAAGAAAGAAAGAAAAAGGTGAGAGTTAAAATTGGTTAAAGGAATCAATTACATCCAGTAATGGCAAAGTTCTTGGTTCAGGCTTGTAGCAGTGATGGTATAAGCTGCTGGCTTAAGTCAAGTCTCTGGAGTACATCCACAGCTTGGAAGGGTCATTCAGTCCTTTGTTTGTAGCGAAGTTCCTCTAGAGGTAAGAAGCAGGATTGAAGACAAAATGGAGAGGTTGCAGCTGCCTTTTATAGTCTCTTGCCATGCGTCCTATGTCTCCTTTGTTTTAAACACAAGCTGCCCAGCACATGGATTGGAAGCCTTAGGCCTTGGCTACACTTGCGAGTTACAGTGCTGTAACTCACTCCCCGTCCACACTGGCAAGGCATTTGCAGCGCTGTATCTCCGTGGTTGCAGCGCTGCATGTACTCCACCTCCCCAAGAGGAATAGCGAGTAATGTGCTGCCGCTGCAGCGCTGCAGCGCCAGTGTGGCCGCCCAATGCGCTGTGAATGGCCTCCAGAATTATTCGGCCGTATCCCACAATGCCTGTTCTAGCCACTCTGGTCATCAGTTCAAACTCTACTGCCCTGGCCTCAGGTAACCAACCATGTGACTCACCCTTTACATTCCCCGGGAATTTTAAAAATCCCCTTCCTGTTTGCTCAGCCCCGGCGTGGCGTGGAGTGCAGTGCTATCAGCGAATCTTTCCAGGTGACCATGCCTCCACGCACCAAGCAAGCCCCAGCATGGAGCAATGGCGAGTTGCTGGACCTCATCAGTGTTTCGGGGGAGGAAGCCGTACAGTCCCAGCTGCGCTCCAGCCGTAGGAATTACGATACCTTCGGGAAGGTATCAAAGGACATGATGGAAAGGGGCCATGACCGGGACGCCCTGCAGTGCAGGATTAAAGTGAAGGAGCTGCGGAATGCCTACTGCAAAGCCCGCGACACAAACGGCCGCTCGGGTGCTCCCCCCGCGACCTGATTCTACAAAGAGCTGGATGCGATACTTGGGGTTAACCCCACCTCCACTCCGAGCATCACCATGGACACTTCAGAGCCGGTGTGGGGGCGGGGAGGAGGAGGAGGAGGAAAACAGGAGTGAGGGTGGTGGGCTGGATGGAGACACCCCAGAATCCCTGGAGCCATGCAGCCAGGAGCTCTTCTCGAGCCAAGAGGAAGGTAGCCAGTCGCAGTGGCCGGTACTTGTGGAGGACAAACAGAAGAGCAGGTTCCCGGTAAGCGGGTTTTTTTTCAGGAAGGAATTTTTTCGGTGTGGGCTCTTTGGGAGAGGAGGGTTAGGCATGCATGCCTAGATGCGGAATAGTGCATTGATGTGGTTTATCACATCGCGGTAATCGGCCTCGGTAATCTCCTCGAATGTCTCATCCAGAACGTGTGCAATGCGCTTGCGCAGGTTTATCGGGAGAGCCACCGTGGTCCTTGTCCCAGCCAGGCTAACGTGTCCGCGCCACTGTGCCGCGAGGGGCGGGGGGACCATTGCTGCACACAGGCAAGCTGCATATGGGCCAGGGTGGAAGCCGCATTGCAGTAGAAGACCCTCCCTTGCTTCCCAGGTCACCCTCAGCAGCGAGATATTGTCCAGGACGAAGTCCTGTGGAAAATGTTGGGACAGTGTTCAGTGTAGGTGCCTCCTGAAGCTGTTGGCTCTCCCCAAGGCACAGAAACCCAAAGGACAGTGCGGCCCTGAAACAATCAGTCCCCCTTACTCACCATTTTGAGGCTCCCGTGGGATATGTGTGCTCTGTTTTGGATGGGAAAATTATGCAATTGTGTAGACCCTTTGTGTTTTCTACTCCTTAAGTGCGGGGGGAATCATTACTCTGTCTGGTATAAACAATGCTGCCTCTGTTAAATGTTGCATTTTGCCTATACAGCTGCATCAACCTTGAGACCTCAGCCGTCCCTCTTATCGCCTGCTCAGAGACTGCAAAGACTCAGGAAGAGACCACGAAAAAGCAAAGAAGACATGCTGCAAGAAGTGATGCGGCAATCTATTAAAGAGAATGAGAAAGCACAGAACTGGAGGGAGAGAGAAAACAGGATCCGGTAGGAAAATGCAGCGCACCGGCGGAAAAGCACCACGCACCGGCAGCAAAGCACTGATCGGCTCATAAGCATCCTGGAGCGCCAAGCAGACGCTATCCAGGAGCTGATAGCCATGCAGAAAAAGGAGCAGTACCGCAAACGCCACCCCCCCCCCACAGCCCTTGTCCCAAAACTCTTTCCGTTGTGCCCCACTGTCACCTCCAACCCACTTTCCCTAACTTCCGTGTTCTTCACACCACCCGCTGCCTCCAACACCGTATCTTCACCACCCAGCCCTGAAAACCACAACCCTTACCCTCTGCACTCAACCCCCATCACCATGCAGTATAGCTATCCTGAAGTGCAGCACTCACTGCACAGCACACCAGACAGGACATACGCGAATCTGTGATTGTACCGTTCCCCACTCCACCCCTTTGTTTCTTTTCAATAAATATTTTTTTTTCTTTTCAATAAATGGATTTTTTGGCTTTGAAAACATTCTTTATTATTGCATAAAGTAAAAGACTCCTTAGCCCAGGAAATAAACAGGCACTACAAGTTTGCTTGTCTGCTTAGCAAACACTGATTCCTAAAGATTGGAACTACTGCACTTCACTCCCTTGCAGGGCACCAGATATCACTGCTGGTTTTCAGCCTCAAATTGCTCCCTCAAGGCATCCCTAATCCTTGCAGCTCCGCGCTGGACCCCTGTAATAGCCCTGCTCTGGCTGTGCAAATTCAGCCTCCAGGTGTTGAACCTCAGAGGTCCATGGCAGAGCATCATTCACGACATCAAAGCACCCATCAGCCCTTAACACTCCCACCTCAGACTTTAATCCGGGCCTGCGAGGGCATGTGTGCAGCTGCTCCCTGACAACCTGCCCCCTTGGGTCTGCCATCTCGGCAGCCAGCACCAGCCTGGGCATCGGACCCACTCCAGTCCAGGTGAATCCTTGTTAATAACTGCTTATGCCCTGGCTTCCCACTGGGCTTTAACCCAAGGGGGCTCCCTGCAGGGTTGGGACCTGGGTGCTTCTACCCCCTCACTCACACACACACACACACACACACACACACACACACACACACACTCCAGCATGGGACAATCTATACAACTGCCTCCCCCACTCCCGCAACAGCAGCTGCAGCCCCTTGAAAGGCATGTCTCCTGCATCAAGGCACTGTGGGCCTTTTGCCGTGAGTTCTTTCTGTTGGTCTCATGCTGCATCTTTAATAATCATCTTTGGCCTGGCGATTAGGTAAAATAATAATCCCCAACCTCAAATAATGAACTTCCAGGCCTGCTTCTACTGTGTGGAGGTTCGGTCAGGCCTCCTGGCTGCTGTCACTGCTAGTCGCAGATGTGGCCTTTCACCCCACTTTAGAAACAGGAACAGCTCCAACGGGATGGAGCAAGCCCTGTGCCCTCCATCCATCCCCGCCTTCGGGCCCAAGGTTGTGACTGCCGGTGACAGACTGCACAGCTCAGCTGCGTACTGCATGGTCCTTTGGCGTACTGCCCCGCCTAAAGGGAGACTCAGCCGGTCACTGGCCCAGAAGCCTGTTACCTGCAAAACTGTAGACCCAGGACTGAAACTGCCCTGCCTTCCCAGACCCAGCCAAGAGATTTGTGGACCCCGCACTGCTCTGCTCGAAGCGTGGCTAGTTTCATCTGGGTGTTCGGCTCTGACGCTAGCTGAGTTTCACCTGGCTTTGGATTCAGTCACGAAAGCTCTGCACCGCTCCAACTGAAATTGCCAGAGGCATCTAGCTGTGCAGCAGCACGTAATCAATCCCCTAGAATCGAGGCAGGGCACTGAACCTAATGCACCTGCTCCAGATGTGCTCCCGCCTCAGGCATCCCGACCAACTGCCCTCCCAGCATGTTTTAGTCAAATGATGGAAAAACTGGTGATGGTGAGATTAGCAGCACACGTAATGAGAAATCGGAGCAAAGTGGGTTCAGAAGAGATAGGAGCACGACTGACCACATTGTGCAGATAGAGACAGGAGCACAGAAAGCTGGAGAAGCAAAGAATACCTGATAGTAAGCTTTCTGCACTTTGAAAAAACCTACGATATGTTTTAGAGAGAGGGACTTTTATATAGAGTGGTGTCCGTAGTGTAGGAGAAAGAGGAAATTAAAGACTTAGAGATGGCTTATGTTTGGCTAAGGAAATCTCTGTGTTGTAAGGCAGGGCCCTGACTAGCAAGTAGAAGGAAAGCCTAGAAAATAGTAAGTTATGTGTCAGAAGGAAGTAAGCAGGGAGAACACTGGTTCAAAGGAGAAGAAATGAAATAAGAGACGGTTTCTAAAAAGAAGGTGTCTGACCGATAGGGGTGGTTGCAGATGGTTTTAAAAAAGACAAAAAGACTCTGTCTTAAAAAGCACCAACGGGGCCCTTCCCACCTCACTAGCAGCGTTCTCTCCAAAACCAGGGCCTGCGTGATCCCAGGGGCTAGAGAAAAGCTGTTGGTCAGCAGGAAGAGACAGGGAGGAAAGGCCTTCTTGGGCAGAAAGGAGGCTGTAAATCTGCTCTGGATTAAGCCTGGAAATAAGGGTGAACTGTCTCAAGTTGGTTTTTAGCTGAAGTCAGTAATTGGCAACGACATCACTTGTTTGGCAGGAGCGGCGGAAGCCAGTAGCGTAGCTAGCGGGGTGCAGGGGAAGCAGCCGCTTCCCCCACCTTTCCAAAAGCGGCCGGAGGAGTGGGGGGGGCACAGGCTGGCAGCCCACTGCGCAGCCGGCAGCCATGGGGGACGGCGGGCATGGCCGGAGGAGCGGGGCGGGGCGCAGCATGCGGCCCGCAGCGCGGCCAGCAGCCGCAGCCGGAGGAGTGGGGGGGGGGGAACGCGGTATGCGGCCCGCAGCACAGCCAGCAGCCGCGGCCGGAGGAGTGAGGGGGGGCAACGGGGGTGACACGGCAGGGCCAGAGGAGCCATGGGGGGGAGGGGCAGGGCGGCCGGAGGAGGAGCCAAGGGGGGCGTGGCCAGAGGAGGAGCCAAGGGGGGGTGCCTTTTTTATGTTTGCGCCCCCTCCTCTTAGAAGCTGGCTATGCCACTGGCGGAAGCGCCCTAAAAGTGGGGGGGACACCAGCACTGGAACCATCGTCCTGCCTCCCCACAGCACCCCTTCCCCCAAGGCCCCACCCTCATGCTGCCCCTTCTCTTCTCCCCGGCCCTCACACTGCCCCATCCCCCGAACCTCTGCCCATGCACTGCCCATTCCCCCTGAGGCCCACCCTCGCTTGCTCCTCTCTGCCCCTTCCCCCCCATTGTTTGCCTTGTCAGCTGGTAAAAAGTGAGAGGGAATAGCCCTCTGTGACAATGCGGTTCCGGCGGAACCCAACTGAGAGTGCCAACTCAGGACAAATTGCTCAAATAGGGCAGTTACAGCCCAAGGCTGGGGGTTTTTCCACCTCTAAGGCAAACCAAACCAGCCAGACTAAGAGGACTTCAGTCTCACCCCACTGGCTAACCGCAAGTCTCACAAGCAATCTCCTTAGACACTCCAGTTTCCCAGTATTACCACCAGTACCACTCGTTATGGGGACAAATGGTTATGAAAACCAATACCCCAGTAAAAGAAAAAGGTTCTCCTGATCCCAAAGGACCAAGCCCCAGACCCAGGTCAATATACAAATCAGATCTTACCCACAAATCACGCTGTTGCCAATCCTTTAGAATCTAAAATCTAAAGGTTTATTCATAAAAGGAAAAAGATAGAGATGAGAGTTAGAATTGGTTAAATGGAATCAATTACATACAGTAATGGCAAAGTTCTTGGTTCAGGCTTGCAGCAGCGATGGAATAAACTGCAGATTCAAATCAAGTCTCTGGAATACATCCCCCGCTGGGATGGGTCCTCAGTCCTTTGTTCAAAGCTTCAGCTTGTAGCAAAGTTCCTCCAGAGGTATGAAGCAGGATTGAAGACAAGATGGAGATGAGGCATCAGCCTTATATAGTCTTTTCCAGGTGTAAGAACACCTCTTTGTTCTTACTGTGGAAAGTTACAGCAA
Source organism: Chrysemys picta bellii (assembly GCF_011386835.1). Classification (NCBI taxonomy): domain Eukaryota; kingdom Metazoa; phylum Chordata; order Testudines; family Emydidae; genus Chrysemys; species Chrysemys picta. The sequence continues at coordinate 51,097,964 of NC_088799.1, read as the reverse complement.
CATGGAGTCTGGAGTCACATGGGCCAGTCCCTGCATACTTTGCTGAGTTACAAGGCGTATCTGCCTTCTCTCAATGGGTCCATTGTATAGCTGATGGTCCTTAATGGGCCATCAAGCAGGCTAGGCAGAGCTAACACCAGTTTGTCTGGGATGTCACCCAGCAGCATAGCATAAGTTTGAAATACAGACAGTATAGAGCCAATATTCATAACTTCAACTACAAAAGTGATACACACATATAGACAGCATAATCATAACCAGTAAACCATAACCTTGTCTTAGACACCCCATTTGACCCCCTTTATACAAGATTTGCGTGCCACTACAGGACCTTGGTTGCAACAATGATCTATATGGTCCCAGATTATATCAATAACGTCACACCCCCAACGCAAAATTGATGCAGGAAGGGATGACACAAACATCACTGACTGCATCCCAAGAGCTCCCCATCCTTGGGTTTATCTCACTATGGCTTAGCTGGCTAAAGAACAACCGAAATGGTTTATCAAAATTGTGTTCAACAACATGATTGAACCTCTTTACAAACAAGGTAAAACTTGGTTAGAACAATAGTGGATTGGATCTGCTCTTGCAGCATGGTTCCTGTATGTCTCATGTGACCTTGCCAAGAGCTAAAGAAAACAGCTACTTTATCCATACAAGCTCGGGCAAATGTTTGGAACCCAATTAACATCAAATAAATGCAGATATTAATGATGTTCATAGTACAGGAATCTTGGCATTTAGCCATGAAGGCAATATGGTAGTGTGCCTTAGTTTCCCTTCTCATACAGTACATTAGGTCTGGAATGTCTTTTCTCCTGTGAAAAGTTCCAATACTGTTTACAGGCATCAACTATGAAACATTAGTATAGCAAGGCCTTTTAACATAAAGTGTGTTCTCATGTATTCCTTTTAACATGTTCAAGGGATTTTCCAACAGATTAGGAACATTGTACATTCTTACAGTTCTTGGTAATAGCAACACATCAGTTACAAAATTACCATTAGCATTAACAACAAATCCATTGCAAGTGTCCATCTACAATCATGGTTGTCATGCCACACCTTTGGCTCAATACCATTGGAGTTTGGGCATTTTAGGGTTAACCTGTGGCTTTCCTTTGCAAAATTCAGTTTTCTCTTTCCTCCTTGTCCTGCAGGATCACACCCTGATTTTTCTTGCTTAACAGAATCTACTGGCTGATGGGGTGGGCTCTCTGTGCTAACAGCTATTAGCAAGTCCTTCCCCTCCCAGCCAGACAAGTAATTTGCATTACCACAGACAGAAGCCAGTCCACCAGTTTTCATATCCTTAACTGTTATCATTTCCAAGGCTGGACTCTGTCTTAAAGAGATACCACACAAATCCAAAGAGTCTGAGGGTGAGAGTTTGCTTGCTCTCCCCTGCATCCTCAAGCATTTAGCCATAAAACTGTTCTGCTTTGAAACACCAGTAACCAATTCTGTCCTCAGACCCTGAAGCACAGACTGCTCACTTAAAGAATTAGAATGGAGACATTCCTGTTCCAACACCATTGTCTTCCCAACAAGCTGGCCACACACAGCCACTCGGTTATAGGGCTGCTCAACTTTCTTAACAGCTCTTACTCCATCTGAGACCTTCTCAAAGCTACCCACACTGGATCTTTCGAAAGGAAAGTCAGTGGATCCATTCACAACAGAAAATTTCTGGCTGTTAGGAACTGAAACTTCCTTGATTAAATCACTCTCACACCCTTCAATTGCAGGGAACTGCTTGCACCGAGTACCATGAGGATTCCTTTCTCCAGGAGCTTTTCTAAGCAGCAATTCACCCCTCACAGAAATTCTGCCCTTACCCTCTTCACCTAGGGCTTGCTCTAAAGGCACACTTTCCTGAGCAACAACAGACTCTGTCTGGGTCTTACTTACATTCAGGATCACCTTTGGCCCATCAGGCAGATCTCTACACAATCCCCTTTCAGGCGAACCCATAGACTTCCTAGATAAAAGGTTAGAAATACTTCCCTTCTCTTTGCCACACACAAGCTTAGGAATTTTTTCCTTTTTGCTACAAGTTGTTAAACTGTCGGTAGGTAACACAACCAAATCACCTGCATGCTCTCCATGTGCCCCGGCTAGGGTATTACCCTGATTAGACCGTGTTGCTACACCCTTTACCAACCACACACTAGCAATAGGCAAAATACAAGCACCAGAATTGTCTGGTCTCTGGGATTTTGCTAAGACACTAACTGTATGCAACTTAGTTACAGTGCCATTCTCCCCAGCAGACACAGACTTAGGACCATTCCCTTCCTGGGCTTTAGTTGAATTCAGAACCAACTTTGAGACAACTGCACTATTCTCAACCATCACAGGCTGAAAGGCACCTTCTGTCTGCTCCACAGACAAAGAAGAGCTGGAGACACCTTTTTTACCAGACAAATAGCTCGGGATTTCATTTCCCTTGTCCCAGCACACAGGGCTGTTCACAGACAACTGCTTGGAGACTGAGGTAGCTTCCTCCATAGGCAAGTCAATACCCCTGACAGACACAGGCACATTTCCTTCACTGTCACTATTCTCCACACAGGAAACAGGTAAGCTATAGGGACATTCATCTTCCCCTCTCCCTGCCTTCCCAAACTGCTGACTAGACAAAGCCATCAGCTCACAAGGCCGCCTTGGCTCCTCCAAACTTTTCCTGCCTTCCTCTCCTTTGTCCCAGCACACAGGGCTGATTACAGACAAAGACTGGGAGAGTGGGGCAGCTTCCTTACCAGGCACCTTGCCACTCCCAGCAGATAAACTGCTCTTTTTACTACACTGAGCCACTGCCAGCAAATCACAGTTACCCTTTTCAGATTCACTTTTACAAGCTGTACTAGCCACCAAAGCATCACCCATCAAAAATCCACCCTTTCCTTCCTCAGTTAGGGTTTCCACCTGACCATCCTCTTTAGTCTGCTCCAGAGAAACATTTTCCTGCCCAATAAGATTTTGCTGCTCTTGATTCAACTCCAGATTCACTTCTGAGACACTAGACCGACATTCAGAAACTTCATTTACCGACAAATAGCTCTTCTCAGACAAACCTTTGGAGCAACCCTCCCCAGGCAAATCATTGCCCACAATAGACACAGGTTTAAGATCATTCCTGTCCTGTGACTGACCACCTGGACTGAACAAAGCTTTAACATTTTCCCCAATCAAAAGATCCTTAGGCAATAACTTCCTTACACCAGCTATAACCTCATGCTTAGCACCATTCCATTCAAGGTGGATTCTGGCTAAAGGCACACGGACAGTAAACTCATAGAGGACTACAACATTCACACTCTGATTTGGTAAATAATCTTCCTCTTTGACAAGATCTGCTTTAACAAGAGTGATGTTAGAAGCCATAATTTGCCCTACACAGCTTTTACCATTGACTTTTACATTCTCTGTGAATCTTTCATTACCACTCCCATACAGAGCATTGGCACCAGTTATGGAGTCACCCTTTACTGAACACACAGTAAAAGCATTTACATAAAAGGTGGCAGAATTGGGGTACATTTGGTTACACCCAGACAACTGCTCAGAGTTATACAACATACCAACATTGTTATAAACTGGACTTTCAAGAGGATACAATTTCTGCTTTTCTTCCCTTGCTTTTCTGACTTGGAGCTGAAATCTTTGCACTTTTGCCTCAGCTTCTAGTTCTTGCAATCGAATTTCTGCCAGTCTTTGTTCATGTTCAAGTTGAAGTTTACTTGCTGCCTTTTGCTTTTCAATTGCTTCTGCCTTCTGATCACTGGCCATTAACAGATCTCTCAGTTCTTGATTTGTAGCTTTCTTTCTAAAGCTTATCCCCTTTTCTGAACACAAATCTTTCAGGGCTTTTTTGTCAAGGCCCTCATATGCTCTTTGCTCACCCATTGCAACTGCTCTTTAACCAACCAAACTCTCAATCCCAAAATTCAAATTTGGATAACGTGGGGTTCTGATCCAAAGCTTAATTGACCCGGTTCTGTGGATCCAAGCACGACTACGCCACTGTGACAATGCGGTTCTGGCGGAACCCAACTGAGAGTGCCAACTCAGGACAAATTGCTCAAATAGGGCAGTTACAGCCCAAGGCTGGGGGTTTTCCACCTCTAAGGCAAACCAAACCAGCCAGACTAAGAGGACTTCAGTCTCACCCCACTGGCTAACCGCAAGTCTCACAAGCAATCTCCTTAGACACTCCAGTTTCCCAGTATTACCACCAGTACCACTCGTTATGGGGACAAATGGTTATGAAAACCAATACCCCAGTAAAAGAAAAAGGTTCTCCTGATCCCAAAGGACCAAGCCCCAGACCCAGGTCAATATACAAATCAGATCTTACCCACAAATCACGCTGTTGCCAATCCTTTAGAATCTAAAATCTAAAGGTTTATTCATAAAAGGAAAAAGATAGAGATGAGAGTTAGAATTGGTTAAATGGAATCAATTACATACAGTAATGGCAAAGTTCTTGGTTCAGGCTTGCAGCAGCGATGGAATAAACTGCAGGTTCAAATCAAGTCTCTGGAATACATCCCCCGCTGGGATGGGTCCTCAGTCCTTTGTTCAAAGCTTCAGCTTGTAGCAAAGTTCCTCCAGAGGTATGAAGCAGGATTGAAGACAAGATGGAGATGAGGCATCAGCCTTATATAGTCTTTTCCAGGTGTAAGAACACCTCTTTGTTCTTACTGTGGAAAGTTACAGCAACATGGAGTCTGGAGTCACATGGGCCAGTCCCTGCATACTTTGCTGAGTTACAAGGCGTATCTGCCTTCTCTCAATGGGTCCATTGTATAGCTGATGGTCCTTAATGGGCCATCAAGCAGGCTAGGCAGAGCTAACACCAGTTTGTCTGGGATGTCACCCAGCAGCATAGCATAAGTTTGAAATACAGACAGTATAGAGCCAATATTCATAACTTCAACTACAAAAGTGATACACACATATAGACAGCATAATCATAACCAGTAAACCATAACCTTGTCTTAGACACCCCATTTGACCCCCTTTATACAAGATTTGCGTGCCACTACAGGACCTTGGTTGCAACAATGATCTATATGGTCCCAGATTATATCAATAACGTCACACCCTCCCACTTTTAAAAGTAATGGAGCCATGGCCTCCTGGCGCCCTCTGTTCTGGTGCCCCTGTTGTTTGTTAAAGGGTCTACAAAGTAAACTCTTAAGGGCTCACTGCTAAGCCTTGCCTGAGACTAGGACACTCTGGGTTTAGCCCATTTGTAAGTATCTTAATGAAATGCTTATCAATGTTTTGTTCCTGTTTGGATGTAGTAAATTACTTATTAGTTCAGCTTTTTAAGCATGTTTAGAGTAATTGTATAAACCATTTGGCCTTTGGATTTAATAAAGGGATTTCTGGTTAAATTGGTGCCATGGTAAAACCCTGCATAAGTAATAATCATTCCAACATGTGAGTTTTGTACAAAGAATGTACAGATGGAGAAGGGATTTCCTAAGCAAAAGAGTTATAAAAGGCCAGGTGGGGAAAACCTTTTGCACCCTCTATTCTGTGACCAATGGAACTCCGCAGGGGGGTATAATTAGCCCCACCTTTTTTGTCATCATAATAAATGACCTTCCAAAGGAGACACGTACAGGAATAGGCATCTCATGATTCACTGATGACTGTGCCATATGGATGAAATGCAGAAACCTTCAAAGTGGCATCAAAAGCAACAAGGATGCATTTCAGAGTACAGAACGGGGAAACAGGTGGGGCTTCAAGTTCTCCATTGACAAAACTAAGGGAAAGATCTTCACAACACAGATGATTCAAAAGAGGTAAAATCTATCCATCTATCTATCTACCATACATACATATATGACCAGCAGATAAGTATAGCAAAAAAAGGACAAATTCTTAGATGAGATATTTGATAACAAGCTCACATGGAGGGAGCTTACTGAAAATATTATAGATAAGTGCAAAGGAAGAATCAAGTTACGTAAAAGTATCTCTGGAACCTCCTGGGGCGTGGATAAGAAAAGGGTGATAATGCTATACAGAGCACTAACCCAACCTATAATTGAGTATGGCTGCTAGGCCTGTAGGTCAGCATGGAAAACAAACCTGAGAAAACTAGACTGTATCCAAGCACAGGCATTGTGTACAGCCTTCATTACTATGCCTCTGTGTGTACTGCAGATAGCAGCTAGAGAACTGTCTATCGCTCTTAGAATGAAGCTCCTAGAGTTCCCCTTTCGGCCCAGTGTACTAGGGAATATTGAAGATAACCCTAAGCTAATATACACCAACTGATGGGAATTAAGCGGAGACCGGGCAGGACAAAAACTCAACATTCCTCATGTAAGCAGGGTAAAGAAGTGGATAAATCTCAATGAAAAGAAAGACTTAAAAGAAGCCAAAATCTACAGCTGTGGGAAAATACTCGTTCACTAGAACCCCTCCCTGCCTCACCTCCCCGCCACCCTGCTCCAGAGAGAGACATGAAATTATATAATCAAATAAACAAAAGAAGAATGATAAATATACACAATATAAAAAACCAATATATCTGTGATAAATTGGGATGCTATTGCCAGCAGTATACTGGTGGCTCCAAAGAGGAAAGAACAGGCAGAGTGGGAACAGCTTTCCGAGTGCTCACATTCAGGCACTAACTAACTTTATGTCTGTCGTTATGACTGAGCGTACAGGAATATTGCTGGCACTAACTTGGGCCTTAGATGTGCAGCCAGCTGCCCTGGCCATCCTGTCCAATTCCTTATCAGGGCGGCAGGCACCATACAATGGCAAGTCTGACAGCAGAAATGATACACATAATGAAATATTACTGCTAACAACCAATTGGCCCAGTTGGCTGGCATGTGACCATAGTAATAACACGGATCCCAGAGCATGTAGAGATAGCTGGCAACAAATTGGCAGACTAAGAGGCAAAAAATGCCATTAAGCACGTACGGTATAAGTTGACCTAGAGATCCCCTTAAGCAAACTGGAATTGAAAGACTTAATCAAAAATGAGCTAAGGAAGATATGGGAAGAATGTGGGCACATGAAACGAAGGGAAAAAAATTCTGTGAAGCACGCCCAAGGGTTGAAAATATTGATATGAGCCAAGGCCCGGAGGGGAAGAGGGAAGTGACTCTGTTCAGAATTTTAACAGGTAAATGTGAATTTAATAATAATCTATTGCTAATAAACAAAAATAAGGATTGGCTATGCAAAACATGTATGGTCCAGGAAACAATAGATCATCTTTTGTGGAATTGTAAAGCCTGTCCCAGTGAAAGGAGATATTTTTATATAGAAAACGCAGAAGCCTTGGAGTAAGAAAAATGTCTTTGCTGCACCTGTCCAGAATACATTAAAACCTGCCAAGAGTGACCACTCATTGGAGTTAGCAAAAGTGGTCACTTGTAAGAGATGGTCTCTCTTCAAAGGTTTGCTGCCTTCAGAGCTGGGCAGCCGGAGAGCGGAATCTGCTAGCTGGGTGCCCAGTTCTGAAGGCAGTGCCACGGCCAGCTGCAGCAGAGAAGTAAGGGTGGAAATGCCATACCATGCCACTAGGGTGACCAGATAGAAAGTGTGAAACATCGGGATGGGGTGGGGGGTAATAGGCATCTACATAAGAAAAAGCCCTGAATATCGGGACTCTCCCTATAAAATCAGGACATCTGGTCACCCTACATGCCACCCTTACTTATGCGCTGCTGCCGGCAGCAGCACTGTCTTTAGAGCTGGGCACCCAGCAAGCAGCTGCTGCTTTCCAAGCATCCATCTCTGAAGGCAGAGCAGAGAACGGCAGCTGCTGGACAAGCATCTGGCTCTGAAGGGAGTAAGAAAATATGGTCACTGGTCGCAGATGAGAGGCAGTTGCTCTTCAGAGTTTCTTCACAGTCAAATGTTAGAGGAAAAGGTTCCGTGGCCTCTGCAAGTAGTCACGCCTGACAATGGTCTCTTTTCAGAGGTGGTCGCTAAGGCAGGTTTTACTGTACAAGGAAAATGAGCCCCAATTTAAAAAAGCTATTCTGCAGTTCTTTAAGAATACTGGTAAAGGTGAGGGAATGTAAGTCATAACTACAGAGTCCAGTGAATGTTGGCCAGAGACTCAGGAAGTGAGTAACTGCACCACAAACCCAAGAAGAAGATGTTGATGATGATGAAGGGGGCTGCAGGAAGAGAGGTAGCAGGGAGTGGAGGGCTGGGTGGGGAGCAGGAAGTCTCCTGCATGGGGAGGAAGAAGCCTGCAAGACACAGGATTGGAGCAAACTCCTGTGGCTGACCCTGACACTAGGTCAGGAACCAGACCTACTCTGGGGAGGAGCCCTGGCAGATGTTGTTTGTCACAAAAATCCCAGAAAGAGGCTGGGGAGAGGCCTGAAGAAAGGCTAATGGTAGGAGGGAGTCCAGGAAAATAGCTGCAAGGTGTCTTATGGAGCAGACCTTGGCTGCTTGTCCTAGGGTCCCTGGACTGGAACCTGGTGTAGTGGGAAGGCCTGGGTTTCCCTACCAGCCACTGGGAAGGTGGAGTGAAGCCTCGTGATATAAAGGGATCTGGATATTTGAAAGCCATGCCACAAGAAACACAGGGCCCAGAGGTGGGGCTGAAGACCTGTTGTTTGTTAGACTCTGTTCCCCTGGAAGGGGAGGCACTAAAACGTGACTTGGCTGGAGGGCTGAATTGTGAGAAGAGGTGGACTAACATGGGGCCAGAGCGACCAGCAGGGGGCACTAGAAAAGAAATAGCTACTATATCACACATAGCTACCGTGGGGTGCACCAGTCAACCCTCCTCCAGAGATGGTGTACTTAGGTCCCAGTCTGAGAGTGGAAGAATTGCAAAATTCCACTCTCAGACAGGTAAAGGGTGTGCACAGAGACCCGGAAGGGGACAGACCTTATGAATAGCTTTTGTGCAACATCAAAGGACAAAGACTTTGTCGATTGCCCACCCCACTCACATGAAGAGGAGATGGGTTCTGACGCTTGTTCTGTCAGTTTGAACTCTGGGGGAAGGGAATAAAAATGCCTGACCAGAAGAAACTTTATTCTTGTGCTTCTTGAACTCTGAGGGGCAAGGGTCTCTAAGTATAAGCTAGGAATTTTGAGCTGTTTACCTTGGGTTAGCCCTAAAGGACATATAAAGCATGTGCATTATAGCAGCTGCTATCATCTTTCGGGACCTGAGACTGTATCTCATTTCTGTGTGGATCTTCACCTGCTTTAACCTTGTAAATAACTCTCAATTCTTTTCCTAGTTAATGAATCTTTAGTTAGTTTATTATAGGATTGGCTACAAGCGTTTAGTTTGGTAAGAGATCTAGGGTGCAATTGACTTGCTGGGGTAAGTGACTGGCCCTTTCGGACTGGGAGTAACTTGAATATTGTTCTGATGGTGTAAGAGACCATCTATCACAAAGGCAGGCTTGCCTGGGGGGCAAGATAAATCGGAGTGTCCAGGGGACTGTCTGTGACTCCGTGTTAAAGCTGTTATAGTGCTTGAGTTCACTCTTGTTACTGGGTTGGTGAAATCTAACTCTAGAACACACCACCAGTTCAGGGTTCGTGCCCTGCTTTCTGACAATCTGCCCTGGGTGTGGCACTCAGGGTCGTGAGCCACTCCAGATGGCGGGACAGTGTTCAACAGCTGTTTTAAAACAGATCATCGATTGTAATTCAACATTTAAACTGACCCCTCGCAGGGGCCTGTCAATGGGAAGAGGAGAATTTTCCCCAGACACTGACATTCATCAGATGGATTGTTGGTAAACTCGGATGCTTTGAGAAAAGTGTGTTCAGCTGGATCAGAGAGAGGGATGCATCAGTTTCAGGGCGTGCCTGCCCTCCTGCTTCACCCATGTCCCAAGTCCCCTGCTGGGAAGGAAGAGCATGGATCTTTAGGGCATGGAAGGTGGCAGCAGAGTGGGGAGACAGCAGAAAAGGGAGGAAGGGGGGACAGCAGGGAGAAGAGCAGTAAGGGCCAGAGCAGTGAAGAAAGGGTGATGGGTTAGCAGTGGAGTGGGGGAGTTTCACTCTTTCTACAGACCTTAAAAGTTTTATTGGCCTCCCTGTGAGCCTTTGGAAGCTCACTGGGACTCCCACAGCAAGCCTTGGGTGTTTCTGGGGGCCCCCTGCTCGCTCCTCACACCACAGTGTCACAGCAGGGTACTTCACAACCCCTTGCCGCTAGAAGCTGATCCCCATAAGTCTAGACAGTCCTATTGTGCTTTGGTGCATGGCTGATGATCCAATGAGCTCATGCAGGAGGAACAAGTGACCGCAGGCTGGTGGGGTAGAGGGGTTGGCCTCATCCTGAAGAGCATCCGCCAGCTCTGTACCACAAAGGCCCCTTGACAATGGATCCCCTGCTCTTTGCAAACAACGCTCGTCTCAGACCTGACAAACTCGCTATGTCAAATCCATTGCATACAGGGAATGGCCCAGCAAGGGTAACAGCTCAGGTCTCTACTGAACACTTGCAGCTTGTGGATGTTCATAATCTCGGTGTGATGTGTGTATGGGTGATATTTAAGGTCTTTTAAGCAATAATGTAACTATATTGAAAATGATGCCCCGATGGTCTTAAGGTTAAAAGGAGACACCAGGCAGTAATATTACTCGGTGACAGCCTATTTATGCGGAGGGCGTGGCCACCCCTCCCTGGTCAGCCAGCACTGTAATGCCAGGCTCAGTTGTCTGGCAATGCTCCACCCCAGAACCATAAATGGAAAATCATCTGAGGCCTTGGCTACACTTGCGGATTCACGCTGATTACACTGGCGCTTTACAGCGCTGCACTCGCTGCGCTCGGGGGGGGGGGGGGGTTCACATCCCTGAGCGCAGCAAGTGCAGCGCTGTGAATTGCCAGTGTAGCCAAGGCCAAAGACAACTGCAAACAATCAAAACCCGTGGAGGTCAATGTAACCCTTCTGCCCATCTGAGTTGACAGCAACAACGGCCGGGTTCAGTATCTAGGGGTTCCGTTTCAATAACACAATGCAAAACCGGCCCGAGCCCCCACCCAGTGACCTGGGACAATTACATACCACCCTCTGGGCACCTCTAAGAGGCAATACTTCCCCTCTCGCAAGCACGGAGTCTGAGTATAGCAGAAAATGTTTAATAACATGAGGTAAACGACATCGGCATTAAATTGGAAAAACACCACAAACAGGATTCATACTACAAACCATGAGCAAAAGACCGACCCCAGCAAATTGAGCCATGTCCTTTCCCTTTGGTTCTTGAATCCAGCAACCCAAGAATCCCCCAAAGTCCCAAAAGTCCAACAACCCAAAACTCTCTGCCCCTGGTCAGTGCAGCCCCAGAGTTCAAAAGTTTATCTGCAGGGTTTTACACCCCCAGCCTGGGTGGAAAGGGGGGGGACACGCAGGGTGTTAAGGGGCACCTTACATGGTCCGAGGCCGACTTCCCGCCTCTCCGTGGGGTTCCGCTGCAGCCTTCACCACGAGCTGCACCACTCCACCAGCTGTCCCGTGAGCCGCTCCTGCCACCCCACGAACTGCTCTGCTCTACCAGCCGCTCTGCTCCTCCAGTCGTCCCCGCAAACTGCTCAGCTCCACTCCGCTCCGCTCACCGTTCTGTGGGCCGCTCCGCAAACTACTCCACTCTGCCAGCAGCTTAGCAATATAGCTTCAAGCTCCCCCACTGGTTGACACAGCACTCAGTGATCTCAGCTCTTAGTAACTTTAGCTCTTCAGGGATTTCAGCTTGTACTAGGGGAGCCCCAGTGGTGGTACACCATTGGCCCAAAGTGAATTCCACATAGCAACCTGTAACTAAAACAACAAGGAGTCTGGTAGCACCTTAAAGACTAACAGATTTATTTGGGCATAAGCTTTCATGGGTAAAAACCTCACTTCTTCAGATGGATAGGGACAAATAAATCTGTTAGTCTTTAAGGTGCCACCAGACTCCTTGTTGTTTTTGTAGATACAGACTAACACAGCTACCCCCTGATACTTAACAATCTGTAACTAGACTCTCAATAGAATCAAAATTAGCTCTGCTATTCAACAGTGAAGAGAGAAGATCATACAATTGGTGTTTCAGGCCCTCAAATAGGTTCCATACTACCAAGCACAAATACCTGTCCCCATTTTCTCTTAATTCCCTGGGTTTTGGAACCCATGTCCCTTGTCTAGTGAGTGCTACTTAGGTGATGGTGAGACCCTCTGTCATAAAACAGTTTCATTGTCCTTGATTCACATAATCAGGATAACAACACTTTATTCCTCCTGCCCCAATAACAGAGAAACTGGGGCGGCAGGCAGGGCCAAGGGAGAGACCCGGCCCAAAAATTGCTGAAGCCCCGCGGGCCATATTGGGGAGGTGTGACGATGCGGTTCTGGCGGAACCCAATTGAGAGTGCCAACTCAGGACAAATTGCTCAAACAGGGCAGTTACAGCCCAAGGCTGGGGTTTTTCCACCTCTAAGGCAAACCAAACCAGCCAGACTAAGAGGACTTCGGTCTCACCCCACTGGCTAACCGCAAGTCTCACAAGCAATTTCCTTAGACACTCCAGTTTTCCAGTATCACCACCAGTACCACTCATTATGGGGACAAATGGTTATGAAAACCAATACCCAAGTAAAGAAAAAAGATTCTCCTGATCCCAAAGGACCAAGCCCCAGACCCAGGTCAATATACAAATCAGATCTTACCCACAAATCACGCTGTTGCCAATCCTTTAGAATCTAAAATCTAAAGGTTTATTGATAAAAGAAAAAAGATAGAGATGAGAGTTAGAATTGGTTACATGGAATCAATTTCATATAGTAATGGCAAAGTTCTTGGTTCAGGCTTGCAGCAGTGATAGAATAAACTGCAGGTTCAAATCAAGTCTCTGGAATACATCCCCCGCTGGGATGGGTCATTCAGTCCTTTGTTCAAAGCTTCGGCTTGTAGCAAAGTCCTTCCAGAGGTAAGAAGCAGGATTGAAGACAAAATGGAGATGAGGCATCAGCCTTATATAGTCTTTTCCAGGTGTAAGAACACCTCTTTGTTCTTACTGTGGAAAATTACAGCAAAATGGAGCCTGGAGTCACATGGGCCAGTCCCTGCATACTTTGCTGAGTCTGAAGGCATATTTGCCTTCTCTCAAGGGGTCCATTGTATAGCTGATGGTCCTTAATGGGCCATCAAGCAGGCTAGTCAGAGCTAATCCCAGCTTGTCTGGGATGTCACCCAGAAGCATAGCATAAGTTTGCCATACAGACAGTATAGAGCCAATATTCATAACTTCAACTACAAAACTGATACACACATATAGACAGCATAATCATAACCAGTAAACCATAACCTTGTCTTAAACACCCCATTTGACCCCCTTTATACAAGATTTGGGTGCCACTACAGGACCTTGGTTGCAACAATGATCTATATGGTCCCAGTTTATGTCAATAACGTCACACCCCCAACGCAAAATTGATGCAGGAAGGGATGACACCAACATCACTGACTGCATCCCAAGAGCTCCTCATCCTTGGGTCTGTCTCACTACAGCTAGTATTGGGTTAGAAGCCATACCAGTGTATAACAGAAATGGTTTATCAAAGTCATGTTCAACAACATGATTGAACCTCTTTCCAAACTCAAGGTAAGACTTAGTTAGAACAATAGTGGATTGGATCTGCTCTTGCAGCATGGTTCCTGTATGTCTCATGTGATCTTGCCAAGAGCTAAAGAAAACAGCTACTTTATCCATACAAGCTCGGGCAAATGTTTGGAACCCAATTAACATCAAATAAATGCAGATATTAATGTTCTTCATAGTACAGGAATCTTGGCATTTAGCCATGACAGCAATAGGGTAGTGTGCCTCAGTCTTCCTTTTCATACAGCACATTCGGTCTGGAATGTCTTTTCCCCTGTGAAAAGTTCCAATATTGTTTACAGGCATTAACTGTGAGACATCAGTGTAACAAGGCCTTTTAACATAACGTGTGTTCTCATGTATTCCTTTTAACATGTTCAAGGGATTCTCCAAAAGATTAGGCACATTGTACATTTTTACAGTTTGTGGCAATAGCAACACATTCGTTACAAAATTTACCATTAGCAATAACAAGAAGTTCATTGCAAGTGTCCATCTACAATCATGTTTGTCATGCCCCACCTTTGGCTCAATACCATTGGAGTTTGGGCATTTTAGGGTTAACCTGTGGCTTCCCTTTGCAAAATTCAGTTTTCTCTTTCCTCCTCGTCCTGCAGGATCAAACCCTGATTTCTCTTGCTTAACAGAATTCACTGGTTGATGGGGTGGGCTCTCTGTGCTAACAGCTATTAGCAAGTCCTTCCTCTCCCAGCCAGGCAAGTAATTTGCACTACCCCATACCAGAGCCAGTCCACCAGTTTTCATATTCGTAACTGCTATCATTTCCAAGGCTGGACTCTGTCTTAAAGAGATACCACACAAATCTAAAGAGTCTGAGGGTGAGAGTTTGCTTGCTCTCCCCCGCATCCTCAAGCATTTAGCCATAAAACTGCTCTGCTCTGACACATCAGTAACCAAATCTGTCCTCAAACCCTGAAGCACAAACTGCTCATTCAAAGAATCAGAATGGAGACATTCCTGTTCCAACACCATTGTCTCCCCAACAAGTCGGCCTCACACAGCCACTTGGTTATAGGGCTGCCTCAATGCCTTAACAACTTTTACTTCCTCTGAGACCTTCTCAAAGCTACCCACACTGGATCTTTTAAAAGGAAAGTCAGTGGATCCATTCACAACAGACAATTTTTGGCTGCTAGGAACTGAAACTTCCTGGATTAAATCACTCTCACACCCTTCAGTTGCAGGGAACTGCTTGCACAGATTACCATGAGGATTCCTTTCCCTAGGAGCTTTTCTAAGCAGCAATTCACCCCTCACAGAAATTCTGCCCTTACCCTCTTCACCTAGGGCTTGCTCTAAAGGAACACTTTCCTGAGCAACAACAGACTCTGTCTGGGTCTTACTTACATTCAGGATCACCTTTGGCCCATCAGGCAGATTTCTACACAATCCCCTTTCAGGCAAACCCATAGACTCACTAGATGAACGGTCAGAAGCATTCTCCTTTCCTTTGCCACACACAAGCTTAGGAATTTTTTCCTTTTTGCTACAAGTTGTTAAACTGTCCGTAGGTACCACAACCAAATTATCTTTCTGCTCTCCTCATGCCCTGGCTAAGGTATCACCCTGATTAGACAGAGTTGTTACACCCTTCTCCAACCACACATGAGCAACAGGCAAAATACAAGCACCAGAATTGTCTGGTCTCTGGGATTTTGCTAAGACACTAACTGGATGCAACCTAGTTACAGTGCCATTCTCCCCAGCAGACACAAACTTAGGACCATTCCCTTCCTGGGCTTTAGTTGAATCCAGAATCAACTCTGTGACAACTGAATTACTCTCAACCATCACAGACTGAAAGGCACCTTCTGTCTGCTCCACAGACAAAAAAGAGTTGGAGACACATTTTCCTTTACTAGACATACAGTTTGGGATTTCGTTTCCCTTGTCCCAGCACACAGGGCTGTTCACAGACAACTGCTTGGAGACTGGGGTAGCTTCCTCCATAGGCAAGTCAATACCCCTGACAGACACAGGCACATTTCCTTCACTGTCATTATTCTTCACACAGGAAACAGGTAAGGTATAGGGACACTCATCTTCCACTCTCCTTGCCTTCCCAAACTTCTGACTAGATAAAGCCATCAGCTCACAAGACTGCCTAGGCTCATCCAAAATCTCCTTGTTCTCCTCTCCCTTCGCTTGATCTAATTCCAGATTTACTTCTGAGACATTAGATAGACATTCAGAAACTTCATTCACAGCCAAACAGCTACTTTCCAAAGACAAACTTTTGTAGAAACCCTCCATAGGCACAACCTTAGGATCAATCCTCTCCTGTGCCTGGTTTGTGTTAACTTGACTGACCATAGCTTTAATAAAATTTCCAATCATAATATCCTTAGGGATTGTGTCTTTTACTCCCACAACCATGGTGCCCTCAAATCCCTTACATTTCAGGTGGATTTTAGCCAAAGGCACCATGACAAAATACTCAGATAAGGCTACAACAGTTACATCTTCCCCTTGCAAATAATCTTCCTTCCTGACAAGACTTGCTTTAACCAAAGTGATATCTGCTGCGGTGTCCCTCCATGCCATACACCTTACCCATTCACTTCTGCACTGCTAATAAACTCTGCATTATTTCCCCCATATTTAGCTTTAATGTGAGTTTTAAGGTCAAATTCTTCAGAGACCACAGAAACAGCATTTGCACACAGGGCACCAATGCTGGGCTCTGTGTGACTTGCCTGTGAGTTTATAACAACAGGGTTAGCGTTTGCCGTGGCATTTGGGGTTGCTGGTTTTGGGCTGCCCTTCAGTGTCGGACAGTCTGGTCTCATGTGGCCCAGCATACCACAGTGATAGCATATAACCTGTTCCGTCCTGGGATGTGAGTGCCTACTCTCCGGGCCCCCTTGAACTCCTTTAGAAGAGTCAGGTTTACTTTTAAATCCTTCCCTCCTCTTGAACTGGGAAGAATGGTGATTAGTTTTCCCCGGGGTTTTACACCCTTCTCGAGCCCTGTTTTGGGTATGGGCATCCGCAATCTCTGCTGCCCGTAGGACTGACTCAGGGTCCCTATCACACACAGCTGCTCTCACATTGTCAGGCACAATGTCTAAGAACTGTTCCAAAGTTATTAAATCCAGCAGTTTTTCAAAACTCCCATGCGCCTTGGCTCCCATAACCCACTTTTTAACAAAACCCATTAGCTTATGAGCACATTCTACAAAAGTACAATCCTTAGACATTTCAAACTCTCTAAACTTAACTCTGTAAGATTCAGGAGTAACCCTGAACCGCCTTAACACAGAATCTTTAAACCGCCCATAATCCAAGGCTTCTTGTTCCCCCAAGTCATTAAATACCTCCCTGGCTTTTCCAGTCAGTCTGGTCAGCAGGACAGGCATTCGCTGACCCTCAGGGATCTGGTACAGATTGCAGAGGCATTCAAAGGTAGACAAAAACTCCTCTATATCCTCAGTATCATTGTAAATGGGACACATCCTTTCCCAGTTTTTGTCATGGCAGGGGGGAAGTGGAGTACCAGGTGGAGATGACTTTCTCTGCTCTTCCATTACTTGGAGCTGAAGTCTGGCCGTCTCCTGTTCCGCAGCGAGCAGCTCTAGACGCCCCTTACGAGCTCTCTCTTCTCTCTCATCAGCCTCCTTCTTTCTTTGATCGGCTTCTTTCTCTCTCTCTCTTTCTAACTCTGCTATTTTTTGCTTCTCCAACAATCGAAGATCTGCTAGCTTCTGTTCATGCTCAAATTGCAGTTTACTTGTTGCCTTTTGCACTCTAATTTTTTCTGCATCTTCTGTAGCCTCAGATAAGGGCTGGGCTCTTGCTCCCTGATCACTGGCTATTAATAGATTTCTCAGTTCTTCCTTTGTAGCTTTCTTTCTAAAGCTTATCCTCTTTTCTGAACACAAATTTTCCAGGGTTTTTTTGCCAAGTCCCTCATATGCTCTTTGCTCAGCCATTGCAGCAGCTCTTTAACCAACAAAACTCTCAATCCCAAAATTCAAATTTGGATAGCGCGGGGTTCTGACCCAAAGCTTAATTGACCTGGTTCTGTGGATCCAAGCATGACTATGCCACTGTGACGATGCGGTTCTGGCAGAACCCAACTGAGAGTGCCAACTCAGGACAAATTGCTCAAACAGGGCAGTTACAGCCCAAGGCTGGGGGTTTTCCACCTCTAAGGAAAACCAAACCAGCCAGACTAAGAGGACTTCAGTCTCACCCCACTGGCTAACCGCAAGTCTCACAAGCAATTTCCTTAGACACTCCAGTTTCCCAGTATCACCACCAGTACCATTCGTTATGGGGACAAATGGTTATGAAAACCAATACCCAAGTAAAAGAAAAAAGGTTCTCCTGATCCCAAAGGACCAAGCCCCAGACCCAGGTCAATATACAAATCAGATCTTACCCACAAATCACGCTGTTGCCAATCCTTTAGAATCTACAAAAAGAACAGGAGTACTTGTGGCACCCTAGAGACTAACAAATTTATTAGAGCATAAGCTTTCGTGGACTACAGCCCACTTCTTCGGATGCATATAGAGTGGAATAAATATTGAGGAGATATATATACACACATACAGAGAGCATAAACAGGTGGGGGTTGTCTTACCAACTCTGAGAGGCCAATTAAGTAAGAGAAAAAAAACTTTTGAAGTGATAATCAAGATAGCCCAGTACAGACAGTTTGATAAGAAGTGTGAGAATACTTACAAGGGGAGATAGATTCAATGTTTGTAATGGCTCAGCCATTCCCAGTCCTTATTCAATCCTGAGTTGATTGTGTCTAGTTTGCATATCAATTCCAGCTCAGCAGTCTCTCCTTGGAGTCTGTTTTTGAAATTTTTCTGTTGTAATATAGCCACCCGCAGGACTGTCATTGAATGACCAGACAGGTTAAAGTGTTCTCCCACTGGTTTTTGAGTATTATGATTCCTGATGTCAGATTTGTGTCCATTAATTCTTTTGCGTAGAGACTGTCCGGTTTGGCCAATGTACATGGCAGAGGGGCATTGCTGGCACATGATGGCATATATCACATTGGTAGATGTGCAGGTGAATGAGCCCCTGATGGTATGGCTGATGTGATTAGGTCCTATGATTATGTCACTTGAATAGATATGTGGACAGAGTTGGCATCGGGCTTTGTTACAAGGATAGGTTCCTGGGTCAGTGGTTTTGTTCAGTGATGTGTGGTTGCTGGTGAGTATTTGCTTTAGGTTGGGGGGTTGTCTGTAAGCGAGGACAGGTCTGTCTCCCAAGATCTGTGAGAGTAAAGGATCATCTTTCAGGATAGGTTGTAGATCTCTGATGATGCGCTGGAGAGGTTTTAGTTGGGGGCTGAAGGTGACAGCTAGTGGTGTTCTGTTATTTTCTTTGTTGGGCCTGTCTTGTAGGAGGTGACTTCTGGGTACTCGTCTGGCTCTGTCAATCTGTTTTTTCACTTCAGCAGGTGGGTATTGTAGTTTTAAGAATGCTTGATAGAGATCTTGTAGGTGCTTGTCTTTATCTGAGGGATTGGAGCAAATGCGGTTATATCTTAGAGCTTGGCTGTAGACAATGGATCGTGTGGTGTGTCCTGGATGGAAGCTGGAGGCATGTAGGTAAGTGTAGCGGTCAGTAGGTTTCGGTATAGGGTGGTATTTATGTGACCATCGCTTATTAGCACAGTAGTGTCCAGGAAATGGACCGCTTGTGTGGATTGATCTAGGCTGAGGTTGATGGTGGGATGGAAATTATTGAAATCATGGTGAAATTCCTCAAGGGCTTCTTTTCCATGGGTCCAGATGATGAAGATGTCATCAATGTAGCGCAAGTAGAGTAGGGGCGTTAGGGGACGAGAGCTAAGGAAGCGTTGTTCTAAGTCAGCCATAAAAATGTTGGCATATTGTGGGGCCATGCGGGTACCCATAGCAGGGCCGCTGACTTGAAGGTATATATTGTCCCCAAATGTGAAATAGTTGTGGGTGAGGACAAAATCACAAAGTTCAGCCACCAGGTTAGCTGTGACATTATCGGGGATACTGTTCCTGATAGCTTGTAGTCCATCTTTGTGTGGAATATTGGCGTAGAGGGCTTCTACGTCCATAGTGGCCAGGGCTGAGCCATTACAAACATTGAATCTATCTCCCCTTGTAAGTATTCTCACACTTCTTATCAAACTGTCTGTACTGGGCTATCTTGATTATCACTTCAAAAGTTTTTTTTCTCTTACTTAATTGGCCTCTCAGGCCTGGTCTACACTACGACTTTAATTCGGTTTTATCAGCGTTAATTCGAATTTACCCTGCAACCGTCCACACAACGACGCCATTTATTTCGAAATAAAGGGCCCTTTAAATTGATTTCTGTACTCCACCCCGACGAGCGGAGTAGCGCCAAAATCGATTTTAACATTTCGAATTAGGGATAGTGTGGCCGCAATTCGATGGTATTGGCCTCTGGGAGCTATCCCACAGTGCATCATTGTGACCACTCTGGACAGCAATCTAAACTCGGATGCACTGGCCAGGTAGACAGGAAAAGCCCCGCAAACATTTGAATTTCATTTCCTGTTTGCCCAGCGTGGAGAGCACAGGTGACCACAGATAGCTCATCAGCACAGGTAACCATGCAGGCCGATAATCGAAAAAGAGCACCAGCATGGACCGTGAGGGAGGTACTGGATCTGATCGCTATATGGGGAGAGGATTCAGTGCTAGCAGAACTTCGTTCTAAAAGACGAAATGCCAAAACTTTTGAAAAAATCTCCAAGGGCATGATGGAGAGAGGCCACAATAGGGACTCAGATCAGTGCCGTGTGAAAGTCAAGGAGCTCAGACAAGCCTATCAAAAAACAAAGGAGGCAAACGGTCGCTCTGGGTCAGAGCCGCGGACATGCTGCTTCTACGCCGAGCTGCATGCAATTCTAGGGGGGGGCCGCCACCACTACCCCACCTGTGATCGTGGATTCCGGGTCGGGGATAGTCTCATCAGCTACACCTGAGGATTCTGCCGATGGGGGAGAGGAGGAGGAGGAGGAGGAGGAGGACAAGCTTGCAGAGAGCACACAGCACTCCGTTCTCCCCAACAGCCAGGATCTTTTTCTCACCCTGACTGAAGTACCCTCCCAACCCTCCCAAGCCAGTATCCAAGACCCTGACCCCATGGAAGGGACCTCAGGTGAGTTTACCTTTTAAAATATAAAACTTGTTTTAAAAGCAAACGGTTTTTAATGATTACTTTGCCCTGAGGACTTGGGATGCATTCGCGGTCAGTTCAGCTACTGGAAAAGTCTGTTAACGTGTCTGGGGATGGAGCGGAAATCCTCCAGGGACATCTCCATGAAGCTCTCCTGGAGGTACTCCAAAAGCCTTGCCACAAGGTTTCTGGGCAGTGCATCCTTATTCCGTCCTCCATGGTAGGACACTTGACCACGCCATGCTTGCAGCAAGTAATCTGGTATCATTGCCTGACAAAGCCTGGCAGTGTATGGTCCCAGTGTTTGCTGGCATTCAAGCAACATCCGTTCTTTATCTTGTTGTGTAATCCTCAGGAGAGTGATATCACTCATGGTAACCTGGTTGAAATACGGGAACTTAATTAAGGGGACAGAAGTGGCCGTTCCTACTGGGCTGTTTGCCTGTGGCTGAAAATAAATCCTTCCCTGCAGTTAGCCAAGCGCAGATGGGAAATTGGCCCTGAGCTTTTCGCGTTTGGCTAGCAGGGATCTTCCCTGTTACCAGCCACGCGGTGGGGGGAGGGGTACCGTGATCATCCCAGAGAATTTATGGCGGGAGGGGGGCGGCGGGGGGGGGTTAGTTTGGTTCCTGCAGGGATCTTCCCTGATACAAGCCACGCGGTGGGGGGAGGGGTACAGCGATCATCCCAGAGAATTCATGGTGGGGGGGGGGTTAGTTTGTTTTCTGCTGCTGCTGAATGTTAACAGAAAAACCGCAGCACTCTACGGGCTTTGCTTGGTATGTGGGTAAGGAGGGCGCAGAAGCCGTAAGACAATGGCTTACCATGGCCGCATGCAAGCCGAATTCTGTTGCCCGGACCTGTGATCTCTAGCAGCAAAGCCACAGGCACAGGCACTCAGTATTAAGAGGCAAAATGCGACCTTGCACAGAAATCACATGTGCTATGTAATGTGAATAGTGTTGGTCACCGTGAAAGAGTATAAGCATTGTTCTGCAAAATGTATCTTTTTAAACAATTCTCTCTTCTTTCCCCTCTCTACAGCAGCTGCAAATTCCTCAAGCCTCCCTCCTCCATCCCGAAGGCTATCACAGATAAGGCGTCGTAAGAAGAAGACGCGAGACGAGATGTTTTCAGAAATTATGGAATCCAGCCGCAGTGACAGAGCTCATCTGAATGAGTGGAAGGAAACGGTTGCAAAGTATAGGAAAGAAGCCAGTGAACGTGAGGACAGGAGGGACCAACGTGAGGACATGAGGGACCAATGTGAGGACAGGAGGGACCAACGTGAGGAGAGGAGAGATGCTCGAGATGAGAGGTGGCGGCAGGAAGATCAGAGGAGGCAGGATGCAACGCTGGGGCTGCTGCGTGAGCAAACAGACATGCTCCGGCGTCTGGTGGAGTTTCAGGAACGGCTGCAGGAAAACAGACTGCCGCTACAGCCCCTGTACCCCCCTCCCCATGTTCCATATCCTCCTCACCCAGACGTGTAAGAACGCGGGGGGGGGGAGGCTCCGTACACCTTCCCATTCCACCCCAGTGGACAGCCCAAGCAAAAGGCTGTCATTTTTTTAACCTTTTTTTAGTGGCCTTTTCCTTCCCACCGATCCTCCTCCCAAATCCCACCCGGGTTCCCTCCCTCTTTTTCTAATCTATTAATAAAGAATAAATGATTTTTAAATGATAGTGACTTTATTTGGTTTGAAAGCAAGCTGGGGGAAGGGGGAGGGTGGGTTCCTTACAGAAAATGAGTCAATAAAGGGGGCAGGTATTCATGAAGGAGAAACAAACAGATATTTCACACTGTAGCCTGGCCAGTCATGAAACTGGTTTTCAAAGCTTCTCTGATGCTCAGCGCTTCCTGGTGTGCTCTTCTAATCGCCCTGGTGTCTGGCTGCGCGTAATCAGCAGCCAGGCGATTTGCCTCAGCCTCCCACCCCGCCATAAAGGTCTCCCCCTTACTTTCACAGAGATTGTGGAGCACGCAGCAAGCAGAAATAACAATGGGGAGATTTCTTTGGCTGAGGTCAGAGCGAGTCAATAATGAACGCCAGCGACCTTTTAAACGGCCAAATGCACATTCTACCACCATTCTGCACTTGCTCAGCCTGTAGTTGAACAGCTCCTGACTCCTGTCCAGGCTGCCTGTGTATGGCTTCATGAGCCATGGCATTAAGGGGTAGGCTGGGTCCCCAAGAATAACTATTGGCATTTCAACATCCCCAACGGTTATTTTCTGGTCCGGAAAGTAAGTCCCTTGCTGCAGCCCTTTAAACAGAGTAGTGTTCCTGAAGACGCGAGCGTCATGAACCCTTCCCGCCCAGCCCGCGTTGATGTTGGTGAAACGTCCCTTGTGATCCACAAGTGCTTGCAGCACCATGGAAAAGTACCCCTTGCGGTTTATGTACTCGGTGGCTTGGTGCTCCGGTGCCAAGATAGGGATATGGGTTCCATCTATCGCCCCACCACAGTTAGGGAATCCCATTGCAGCAAAGCCATCCACTATGGCCTGCACATTTCCCAGAGTCACTAACTTTCGTAGCAGCACCTGAGTGATTGTTTTGGCTACTTGCATCACAGCAGCCCCCACAGTAGATTTGCCCACTCCAAATTGATTCCCGACTGACCGGTAGCTGTCTGGCGTTGCAAGCTTCCACAGGGCTATCGCCACGCGCTTCTCAACTGTGAGGGCTGCTCTCATCTTGGTATTCTGGCGTTTCAGGGCAGGGGACAGCAAGTCACAAAGTTCCATGAAAGTGCCCTTACGCATGCGAAAGTTCTGCAGCCACTGGGAATCATCCCACACCTGCAACACTATGTGGTCCCACCAGTCTGTGCTTGTTTCCCTTGCCCAGAATCGGCGTTCCATGGCTAGAACCTGCCCCATTAACAACATGATCTCCAAAGCACCGGGGCCCGTGGTTTCACAGAATTCTGTGTCCGTGTCCATGTCCATGTCCTCATCATGCTTGTCGCTGCGCTGCCGCCGCTGCTGCCTCTTTGCCTCGTTTTTCTGGTCCTGGCTCAGCATAAACTCCACGAGAACGCACGAGGTGTTTACAATGTTCATGACTGCTGTCTTGAGCTGAGCGGGCTCCATGCTTGCCGTGGTATGGAGTCTGCAGTGTTCACCCAGGAAAAAAGGCGCGAAATGGTTGTCTGCTGTCCGTTGCTTTCATGCAGGGAGGGAGGGAGTGAGGGAGGAGGTGAGGCTGTACCCAGAACCACCTGCGACGATGTTTTTTGTCCCATCAGGCACTGGGATCTCAACCCAGAATTCCAATGGGCGCGGGAGACTGCGGGAACTATGGGATAGCTATGGGATAGCTACCCAGAGTGCAACGCTGCAGTAAATCGACGCTAGCCCTGGTACTTGGACGCACACCGCCGAATTAATGTGCTTAGTGTGGCCGCATACATTTCGACTTTATACAATCTGTTTCCCAAATTCGAATTATATAAATTCGGATTAATCCCGTAGTGTAGACATACCCTCAGAGTTGGTAAGACAACCCCCACCTGTTTATGCTCTCTGTATGTGTGTATATATATATCTCCTCAATATTTATTCCACTCTATATGCATTCGAAGAAGTGGGCTGTAGTCCACGAAAGCTTATGCTCTAATAAATTTGTTAGTCTCTAAGGTGCCACAAGTACTCATGTTCTTTTTGCGGATACAGACTAACACGGCTGCTACTCTGAAACCTTTAGAATCTAAAATCTAAAGGCTTATTGATAAAAGAAAAAAGATAGAGATGAGAGTTAGAATTGGTTACATGGAATCAATTACATATAGTAATGGCAAAGTTCTTGGTTCAGGCTTGCAGCAGTGATAGAATAAACTGCAGGTTCAAATCAAGTCTCTGGAGTACATCCCCGCTGGGATGGGTCATTCAGTCCTTTGTTCAAAGCTTTGGCTTGTAGCAAAGTCCTTCCAGAGGTAAGAAGCAGGATTGAAGACAAAATGGAGATGAGGCATCAGCCTTATATAGTCTTTTCCAGGTGTAAGAACACCTCTTTGTTCTTACTGTGGAAAATTACAGCAAAATGGAGCCTGGAGTCACATGGGCCAGTCCCTGCATACTTTGCTGAGTCTGAAGGCATATTTGCCTTCTCTCAAGGGGTCCATTGTATAGCTGATGGTCCTTAATGGGCCATCAAGCAGGCTAGTCAGAGCTAATCCCAGCTTGTCTGGGATGTCACCCAGAAGCATAGCATAAGTTTGCCATACAGACAGTATAGAGCCAATATTCATAACTTCAACTACAAAACTGATACACACATATAGACAGCATAATCATAACCAGTAAACCATAACCTTGTCTTAGACACCCCATTTGACCCCCTTTATACAAGATTTGGGTGCCACTACAGGACCTTGGTTGCAACAATGATCTATATGGTCCCAGTTTATGTCAATAACGTCACAGAAGGTTCTCAGGCCGCAGGTGGCCCGCGGGCCGGGACTTTGAGACCCCTGGTTTAGATATTAGCATCCAAGTATTTGGGTACATCACTCATGAAAAGTTATACAGAGAGTTGGTTGTGGAAAGAAAATATATCAGTGAGTGAAGATTGTCCCTCAGTAATTGAGAATTGAACGTAGGTTGTCCATTTTGAAAATACAATCCATGAGGAAAATATTTCAGTTACTTTCCCGACTATGCTTCTCATTGGCTCTTCAGCTCATCCTCCTGGTATTACTGATGTCCGGTGATGTGTTCTATGTAGATGTCCCTCGACCACCTGATGGCATCCAACACCATGAATTGCTGCATCAGCCAAGCATAGTGCTGACTGATTCCACATTCTCTCAACACTCACTTGTCACTGGTGTCCCATGCACCGAGGGCTCCAATGATCAGCACGTGTGTCTGAACCTGGTAACCATTAGCTCTCAAGGTTTCGGCCAGAGGGGTGTATTTCTCCACCTTTCAAGCTCAGGCATCGTGGAAGGCCAGGGTCCTGTTCTCGAAGGGCACTGTGACATCCACCATCATAATCTTCTTCTGGTCCTCGTTGGTGATGACGATGTCCGGCTGCAGTTGTCTATCGGTTCCAGGGATGGCAGAGTTCATGGCCACCTTCCCTACGGGTGGCGGGATGGCTCGGACTAGGCGATCTTGGATGCATTGTGTCACAGCTGCCAGGCTCTGGAATGGGGCTTGCAGCTACATAGGACGTGCGGTAAGGTCTCATTGCCATAGCCACACTTCCTGCATCGCTTGTCCAGATTTCCATGGCAGACGGCTCCGTTCAGCGGAACGCAGTTGAGCCGGGCCCTGTGGATGAACCTCCAGTCGGCAAATCGGGTGAAGCTGCCCCCAGGGAGGAAGTGGTTGCTGGCATCCCACTTGCACGTCACCTTGAATGCCTTGCCCTGGTCTGGCTTCCGTTTCAGGTTTTTCACATATTGGCAGCAGATGCCATCCTTCAGGGTCCTCTCCAGCATGGTTCTAACTCTCAGAGTGACAACTGTGTGCTCTGCATTCTTTACCTGTGGTACCAGGACTCCCAAGTCCTGGCATTCCTCACACCACATCCAGCGGCAGCCTATACACATCTCCAGTTGTTGAGTAGCATTGCGGACATGAGTCCAGAGCAAAGCAAAGTCTCCTCCGTCTCTTCCAAATTCGCCTTCCTGTGAGCCACTCAGGTAGGTGGTGACATCTTGGTTGGAGGGGTCCTTGCAATTCGCTTCTGATGACATCCTGCATAGCACTTTCTGCAATGTTCCTCACCATGGTATCCGGGCACGTCAGAAGACGGAAGGCATGAGTGATCACCGCAATGTCGCAGAGATCACCCATACGAGGGACGATGGCACCACCCTGCCTGTGCGAGATGTACACCAGTTCATTGCTGACTCTCTGGGGAAGAAACATCCACTTCTTCACTAGCTGCCTGATGGTGTTGTCTGCTTTGTTAAGAGGTACCTTCATCACAGCAGATCCCCTCAGAATGAATGAAATACGGGGGATCAGGAAGGTGTTCAAGGCGTTGATCTTCTGCCATGGTGCCAGTAGGGAGGAGTCGATCCTGGCCACATCTCATAGGATCTCCGTGATGATATCCTCAGGTGTCTGCTGGACAAGGAAACCTGTGGGCGTGCCTAGATGTTGGTACACTTGCCCATCCTCGAGGAAGATCATGGGTTCACCCTGGATCTGAAATGGTGTCGCCTGCACCGAGTCCCTGCTAAACCCAGGGTTGGGAGTTTAGTCTTTGAGGGGGCCATTTAGGGATTTGGGGCAAAAATCTGTCTGGGGATTGGTCCTGCTTTGAGCAGGGGGTTGGACTAGATGACCTCCTGAGGTCCCTTTCAACCCTGATATTCTATGATACTGCCATTGACATAACATTTGTATGTCCCTTCATGCTTCAACCACCATTCCAGACATACTTCTATGCTGATGACGCTTATTAAAAAATAAAAGCATTAATTAAATTTATGACTGAACTCCTTGGGGGAGAACTGTATGTCTCCTGCTCTGTTTTACCCACATTCTGCCATGTATTTCATGTTATAGCAGTCTTGGATGATGATCCAGCACATGTTGTTCATTTTAAGAACACTTTCACTGTAGATTTGACAAAACACAAAGAAGATATCAATGTGAGATTTCTAAATATAGCTACATCACTAGACCCAAGGTTTAGGAATCTGAAGTGCCTTCCAAAACCTGAGAGGGACAAGGTATGGAGAATGCTTTCAGAAGTCTTTAAAGAACAACACTCTGATGCGGAAACTACAGAACCCGAATCACCAAAAAAGAAAATGAACCTTCTGCTGGTGACATCTGACTCAGATGATGAAAATGAACATGCGTTGATCCGCAGTGCTTTGGATCATTATCAAGCAGAACGCGTCATTAGCATGGACGCATGTCTTCTGGAATGGTGGTTGAAGCATGAAGGGACATATGAATCTTTAGTGCATCTGTCACATAAATATCTTGCAATGCCGGCTACAACAGTGCCATGACTGTTCTCACTTTCAGGTGACATTGCAAACAAGAAGCAGGTAGCATTATCTCCTGCAAACAAGCTTGTTTGTCTCAGAGACTTGCTGAACAAGAAGTAGGACTGAGTGAACTTATAGCCTCTAAAGTTTTACATTATTTTGTTTTTGAATGCAGTCATTTTTTGTACATAATTCTACATTTGTAAGTTCAACTTTCACGATAAAGAGATTGCACTATGGTACTTGTATGAGGTGAATTGAAAAATACTATTTCTTTTGTTTATCTTTTTTACAGTGCAAATATTTGTAATAAAAATAATATAGAGTGAGCACTGTACACTTTGTATTGTGTTGTAATTGTAAGCAGAGTCAGGATGAGCTCTACCCTGACATCTGGTGGTGAATTGTGGAGACTTGTGGAAAAGAACTTCAGGGGCTGATCTTGTTTGCATAGGCACACCCACCCTGCCTAGCATGAGCCCAAATGGTCACTTTGGCTGCTGTGGGATCCCCAGTTTCTCTGTTATTGGGGCAGGAAGAATAAAGTGTTGTTACCCTGATTATGTGACTCAAGGACAATGAAACTTTTATGACAGAGGGACTCGCCATCAACTAAGTAGCACTCGCTAGACAAGGGACATGGGTTCCAAAACCCAGTGAATTGAGAGGAAATGGGGATAGGCATTTGTATCTGATGGCATGGGCCCCCTCTTTGAGGGCCTGAAATACCAGTTGCTATGCTGCTGCCTCCTCCTTCTTCTCTCTAGTGTGGAATATCAGAACTAATTTTAATTCTATTAGGAGTCTAGTTACAGGCTGCTGAGCTGAATTCACTTTGGGCTAATGGTGTACTAGCACTGAGGCTCCTCTACTATAAGCTACTATCACTAAAAAGCTAAAATTACTGAGTGCTGTTGAGTGGGCCTGAAGATATATTGCTGAGTAGCTGGTGGAGCAGAACTGTTTGTGGGACGGCTGGTGGACTGGCTCACGGTGAAGGCTGCAGCAGAAGCCCATGGAGAGGTGGGGCAGTTGGCCTTGGACCATGTAAGGTGCTCCCCCTTCCCCCCCCCCCCCGGCTGGGAGATAAAACTCTGCAGATAAACTTTTGAAATCTGGGGCTGCACTGACCAGGGACAGAGACTTTTGGGTTGCTGGACTGTTGGGACTTTGGGTGATTTTTTTGGGTTGCTAGACTCAAGAGACTTTTGGGGTGTGGGACTTTGGGTGATTTTTTGGGTTGCTCTACTTAAGTCCCGGGGGGTGGGGGGAAGGATACTTCCAAACTTACTTGGGGGTGGGTGGGTCTTTTGCTCATGGTTTGTGTTACGAATCCTGTTTGTGGTGTTTCCCCATATAATGCCTCATTGTTTCCCTCCTTTATTAAAAGGATTTTGCTACACTCAGACTCCGTGCTTGCGAGAGGGGAAGTATTGCCTCTTAGAGGCACCCGGGGGGTGATAAGTAATTGTCTGAGGTCACTGGGTGGGGGCTCGAGCCGGTTTTGCATTGTGTTATTGAAACGTAACCCCTAGCTACTGAACCCGGCCCTTGTTGCTGCCAGCTCAGATGGGCAGAAGAGTTACATAATTGAAATCAATATATATGAAAATGTAGAAAACATCCAAAATATTTAAATAAATGGTATTCTATTATTGTTTAACAGTGTGATTAATTATGATTAATTTTTTTAATTGCTTGACAGCCCTACTTGTTTTATTATAAGTATTCACAAGTGCTGTGTGAGGAATGGTGATTTAAGATAACACTGGTAAACTGGGGTTCACTGCACCTCTGGGGCAGAGGATGTGCTATTTCTGTAAGTAGCCAGCGTCAAGGGCTGGATATCCCAGGGGAATGATTCAATGGGACATGGATTCACCTATTGTTAATCTGCAAGGAATAGTCCAGAGGAGAGTGCTTGTGTGGCGGAAAGGCTAGTGGTCTTTGGGTGCTAACACCCAGCTCCAACGGGCCAGTCTACCTCTTGCTAGAGGGACAGGGTAACAATGTGACATAGTCCAGGGTACCTCGAGAACTATCAAAAGCTCCTCTGGGTAAGGCTATTGGGGAATGAAGGGTGTGATCAGGATGAAGATCGTGGATGGAGTGGAAGAGGCCTTGAGACCTGGCTGGGAGAGGGTGACTGTTGCCCTTGGTGGGGGCTGCTTCAGGGGAGCTGGACTGCAGAGGCCCTGGAGAGGAGCAGAGCAGACAGCATGTACGGTGAGGAGGAGGCGGCAGGTGGGACAGTAGTAGTAGTCAGGGGAATAGACAGGAGGGACTGAGGAAGCCAATGGCATGGGCAAATGCCAAGGGGGAAGATGCTCATGGGGAGAGACTAGCCGAGGCCAGCAGGGTGTAGTGCAGTTTCAGAGCAGGCTGCGGGCTGGCTCCTCTTGTGAAGGTGTTGGGGGTTTCTTTGAGGCTGAAGACTGAGGGGTCAAACATAGTGATTGCTTTGTTCAATTGCTCGCCCACAGGTGATATGGTGGCAGTGTTGGGGGTGGTACTGAATGGGGCCAGGTCTGTAAGGGGGACAGTGTCTGGGACTGGGTGTCACTGCTAGGCAGGGGTTGCTGGGGTTGAGGTATCTCTGCAAAGGGGCTGGGTGTAACTGGCAGGGAGAAGCAGCGGGTTGGGGCATCTCTGGACAAGGGGTTGGGGGTTGCTGGGGCCAGGGTGGCTCTGCAGGGGGACTGGGTGTCAGTGGCAGACAGAGGGTTGGTGGGGTCAGGGTGTCTCTGGACAGGGTAGGGGCTGGGTGTTACTGGCAGGTGGGGATTGCTGGGGCCATAGTGTCTCTGCAGGGAAGTGTCAGTGGGGGGCAGGAGGTTGCTGGGTATATCTGCAGGGGGACTGGGTATCATTGGAAAGCAGAGGTTTGCCAGGGCTGGGGTGTCACTGCAGGGAGGTGGCAGGGGGTTCGGGACTGCCTCTATATGGAGGCGGGGTATCATTAGCAGGAGGTGTTTGCTGGGGCGGGTGTATAAGCAGGGCCGGCTTTAGGAAGTGCGGGGCCCAATTCGAACATTTTCGGTGGGGCCCCAGCAGGGATGACTAACAACAACAACAACAAAAAACATAAAAAAAAGCCTTTCATTTCTTCCATGTATTATTTACTTTTCATAACTATATAAATAATAATTTTATATATTTTGCACATTGTGTCATATATGCTGTTGATCGGTTAATAATGAGCTCCGTTTCACATGTGTGGGTCCCCGCCACTCCCTGGGGGTGTGTGTGCACATGTGTGGGTCCCAGGGCCCCTCATTGAAGCAGGTGTGCAGGGTTACTGCCCTGGGAACTGCAGGGCACCACTGGACATAGGGCTGGCTGGAGGCAGGGCAGGGGCTGACTGGAGGTAGGGTCTGGCTGCAGGCAGGGCAAGGGGTGCAGGGCTGGCTGGAGACAGGGGTGTGTGGGGCGGGCTGGCTGGCTTCAGGCAGGGTCGCAGGGGTGTGTGGCAGGGGTTGGCAGGGCTGGAGACAGAGGAGTGCAGGACTGGCTGGCTTCAGGCAGGGGTGTGTGGCAGGGGTTGGCTGGAGACTGGGCAGAGGGTGCGGCAAGGGTTGGCTGTAGGCAGGGCAGGGCGGGCGGGGCTGGCTGGCTTCGGGGAGGGCCGCAGGGGGTGCGGCAGGGGTTGGCTGGAGACAGGGCAGAGGGTGCGGCAAGGGTTGGCTGTAGGCAGGGCAGGGCGGGCGGGGCTGGCTGGCTTCGGGGAGGGCCGCAGGGGGTGCGGCAGGGGTTGGCTGGAGACAGGGCAGAGGGTGCGGCAAGGGTTGGCTGTAGGCAGGGCGGGCGGGGCTTGTGCAGGCAGGACAGGGCAGGGGGTGCAGGCAGGGGGTGCGGGGCTGGAGGCAGAGCAGAGGGTGCAGCAGGGGCTGGCTGCGGGCAGGGGGTGCAGCAGGGGCTGGCTGGAGACAGGGCCTGGCTGCAGGCAGCGCAGGGGGTGTAGCAGAGGCAGCTAGAGCCCCCGCTATCCCAGGGCTCTGGGGGCTATTTAAAGGGCCCGGGGCTCCCCTGCTTCTACCACCCCAGCCCTTTAAATAGTCGAGGGAGCCCTGGGGAAGTGGTGGGGCTCCAGCGGCTATTTAAAGGGCCGGGGCGGTAGAGGCAGCAGGAGCCCCGGACTTTTTAAATGGCCCCCAGAGCCTCGCAGCCCTACCCCAGGGCTCCAGCAGTGGGGCTCTGGTGGCAATTTAAAGGGCCCCCTGGGGAAGCCGAGCCATGCCGGTTCGCCGTACCGGGGCTTAGGCGCGGGGCCCAATTCAGGGAAATTGGTTGAATTGGCCTAAAGCCGGCCCTGGGTGTAAGTGGGAGGCAGGGGGTCGGGGCTGTCTCTATATGGGTGTCAGTGGCCGGTGGGGGTTGCTGGGGAGGGGTTGTCACTGCAGGGGGGTGTCAGTGCCTGGAGGGGGGGTGGAGCTGTCTCTATATGGGGGCGGGGTGTCAGTGGCAGGTGGGGGTTCCTGGGGAGGGGGTGTCACTGCAGGGGGTGTCAGTGCCCGGAGGGGGGGTGGAGCTGTCTCTATATGGGGGCGGGGTGTCAGTGGCAGGTGGGGGTTCCTGGGGAGGGGGTGTCACTGCAGGGGGGTGTCAGTGCCCGGAGAAGGGGGGGGGTCAGGGCTGTCTCTATATGGGTGTCAGTGGCAGGTGGGGGTTGCTGGGGAGGGGGTGTCACTGCAGGGGGGTGTCAGTGCCCGGAGGAGGGGGGGGTCGGGGCTGTCTCTATATGGGTGTCAGTGGCAGGTGGGGGTGTCACTGCAGGGGGTGTCAGTGCCCGGAGAAGGGGGGGGTCGGGGCTGTCTCTATATGGGGGCGGGGTGTCAGTGGCAGGTGGGGGTTGCTGGGGAGGGGGTGTCACTGCAGGGGGGTGTCAGTGCCTGGAGGAGGGGGGGTCGGGGCTGTCTCTATATGGGTGTCAGTGGCAGGTGGGGGTTGCTGGGGAGGGGGTGTCACTGCAGGGGGGTGTCAGTGCCCGGAGGAGGGGGGGTCGGGGCTGTCTCTATATGGGTGTCAGTGGCAGGTGGGGGTTGCTGGGGAGGGGGTGTCACTGCAGGGGGGTGTCAGTGGCCGGAGCGGGGGGTCGGGGCTGTCTCTATATGGGGGCGGGAGCTGGGGTGTCTCCATACGCGGGGCTGGCAGTCCCGGACGCAGCAGCAGCGGGGCGGGGGCCCGGGCAGGGCGGAGCGAAGCTGAAGGTCGCGGGGAGGCGGCGCTCGACTGGCTACTGCCCGTGCTGTGCTGGCGGCGGGGAGGCGCTGAGTTGGCGGGATGGCGGCGGCGCTAGACCTGGAGAAGCTGCGGATGTCGGGGGCCGGTATGGCCCTGGCGGTGCTCACCAGCGGGGGGGACGCACAAGGTGAGCCCCCCGCCCCCTCCGCTCCCCGGGGCGCTGCGTCCCGCCCGCCCCCCAAGATTCCTCCGCTCCCCGGGGGGCTGCCCCCAATCTGCCCCCCGACCCTGGGGAGGGGGCTACACGGGCTCGCTCCCCCCTCCCCCGAGGGGGCCCGAGGTTCTCGGTTCGCACGTGCCCAAACCCGAGTCACGTGTGCTGTTGGTGAACGTGCCTCTAGTCATGGCGACCGGCCTGAGCAATAGATCCCAGAGGCGAGGTTCCGCCCTCTGAACAACCTCGCGGAGGAGGGGGCGCCTTTGCTAATCGCCCCCAGAGCGCTCGATGGTCGGGTGGGCAGCTCTGAGAGGTCCATTGCAGAGCCTGTGTGGGGTTGCCAGACATCACCAGTCGATCCCTGAACCCTTCCCGGCCCAGGTGGCATGGTAGTGCCTGGGTCCTGGAGGGCAGAGGGGGACATGCTTGGGCAGAGGGCCTGGCCAGTGGCATAGAGGTCAGGGCAATGCAGGGGAGCCAGGTGGGGATCCCCTCTCACCCTGACACCCATAGGTGCAGCACCCAGGCCTCTTGCATGCCAGGCCTTGCCTGTCGCCATGGTGCCCTGCACTTGGTCACACGGACTGTGCACCTGGAGCTGCGAGCACTCAGCACCTCTGAGAGCCAGGCCCCAACGACCCTCAGCTCTGCCATAGGGCTGTATTAGCCCCACAGCTGCCGTGAGGGGCACAAACTCAGCAGGGTGAAACGTATGAGGCACGTTGCCCCGCTGCCCCCAGCAGCTGTGCCTACTGCCTGGCTGTGGCCTGCCTGTTTGTCTAGTGGCCGCTGTGGGGTTACGCTGCCCTACTGGCTTCTCTTATATAGTTGCCAAGTGTGTGAGCCAGACCAGATGGTGGCCCCAGGAGTGACCTGCAGTGAAACTGACTAGGGATTGAAATAAAGGGAACAGTCTACAGCTGTCCCTACCAGGAGATCAGTGCATTACCACTTTATGGCATAGCTATTGAATCTGTGATTAGGGTGATGGTAATACTGGGTGTTTACACCGATAGCAGAGATTTCAGAGTAATGAAAGATCTGCTCAGTTACAGTCAGGATGTAAAGAAACGGAGTTCCTATATTGTATCTTTTTTGTTTTAAAATGTAATCTTCGGGAGCATTTGGCATCTTAAATGTCTTTTTTTTTTAAATCGGTTTACCTTTAATATGGGTAAAAAAAAAACAGGCCACTAACATGCCGTTTGCTGCCATCACATTGTCCACTCTGCTTGTGTGAGCTACACATTTCCTGTGTCTGTCTGGTGTATTTCAATTGTCAGCTCTTTGGGACAGGGACTATCTAGTATTCTGTTTGTACAGTGCCTAGCACAATGGGGCCCTGGTCTTGGTTAGTCCTTAGGCACTACTGTAATAACTGTGATTAATAATAATAAGCACTGAAACATCAAGAAATAGCAAGAGTGCATCTAAACTCTACCCCTCATAAGAGTCTATAATGATATGAGCACAGAGTGCTGTTCTTATTAAGGCATAGATTCCTTTGATTTAAAGAAACATTGCTTAACACAGCAGCAAGGGCATGGTGGAATCTGCAGCCTGCCACTGTCTGCTCTGACCTCTGCAGTCCAATGCCCACCTTCCAAAATGAAGAATGAGCTTTAGTGTCTGTATCTGCCCCCTGATGTAATAACAACAACTGCTCCACACATGCTATTTCTAATATAAGGGGAATATTAGGGTGCCAATTCCATCTTCACAATCACAGCCCGGTGAGCACTAAAGTGGTTTAAAATAAAGATCTAGAACAGATTTTATAATGGTGACAGTGTCATTTATATTTTCATTCTCACACTCCAAAGGGGCAGAACCAGCTGTGCCCAGGCATTCCAGAAATTTCACCTTGAGACAGAGAGCAGTTCTGGAAAACTTGAGCCTGAAAGGTGAAAGTTTTGGAAAACGATCAGCAACTGAAAACACGGGGTTACTATGCAAATTTTTATATTTTTCCCCTTGTTTTCAGTTGACTCCTCCCTCCATAATCTGTTTTCATTTCTTATTGAGTAATCTGTCTAAGTTAGATTGTAAAACTTTATGGCAGAGACTTTGTCTTTTCACTTTCTAAAACGGCCATCGACACCAGCAGTGCTATATAGATCATCCTAATACTCATAGTTATGTTCTTTGGGGTGAAAAAACCCAAACAATTCCTCTTTCCTTATTGTTTACATCTTTCAAATACTTGTAGTTATCATGTTCCCCCATTAGCAGTCATTTGGCAAAGTTCTGTACACTTTAGATATCCTAATCTGGCCTTAATACCTAATTTCTTGGCTTCTTTGTGCCTCAATTTCTGAATCCTACTGTTGCAGTAAAATTTATTTGCATGCAATATGAACATGTTGAGCTCTATGGGCCAGATCTTCAACCTTTGTAAATCAGAACAGATCCCTTGATTTCAGTGAAGTTACGCTGATTTACACGAGCTGAGGATCTGACTCAGCATGTTTATTGTAAAAATAATGCACCCCAAATATCACAACCCCTTTTTACATTCCTCTTCTTCCCTAATGGCAATGGTAGCGAAAGGTTGGAAAACAGAGATCTGGTGGTGCCTAAATTAACCTTGCTAAGCTTTGTTTTAGGGTGTTGGACTAATGAAACCAGAGAAGGAGGAGCCTGCCTGCCTGATAGAAAATACCCCATTTCTCCAAATATCGATTCAGGGAAGCACTTAAGCACATATTTAAAGTTAGGTCTATAAGCATGTGCTAAAATGCTTTCCTGAATCGGGGCCCTAGCGATCAGCCCAGCACTTACTGATATTCTGCCAATGCATTTTCTCTTGCAGATCCACAAGGCTGGGATTACTGTATTTTTCCTCTGTGCAGTTTCATTCTCAGCCATAGGATAAACTTGTAGACAGCTTGTTTAAATCTCATGTGGATTAGTTTGTTTTACGTGCTGCAGTCCAAGGATTAGCTAAAAAGTCAACATTAGATTCTGCTAAGTGCTGGAATTCTGGGACAAGTTTCAGAGGAGTAGCCGTGTTAGTCTGTTTCAGCACAAACAACGAGTAGTCTTGTGGCGCCTTAAAGACTAACAAATTTATTAGAGCATAATCTTTCGTGGGCTATGACCCACTTCTTCAGATGTAGAAGAGGGTCATAGCCCACGAAAGATTATGCTCTAATAAATTTGTTAGTCTTTATGGTGCCAGAAGACTCCTCGTTGGAATTCTGGGAGTGGCTCTGCCCTGAAGGAGATCTTTCTAAGACTCCTCTGGCCTGTAGACAAGTGCTTGCACAATCTGTTCTAGCAACTTCACTCCTACTTCACTGATGTTTGTCTGGCAGGGCAAAGAGCATGTTAATGATTAAAGTACAGTACATAGCTGTAGTTACTGCAAACACTAGCAGGTGAGTAACTGTATAGCCCCGGAGAAGTTAATAGATGCAGTAAAGCTACTCACGTGTGTAAGTGTTTGCGAGATCTGGCCCAGTGTAACTAAACCGGTGGTTTTCAACCTGTGGTCCATGGACCTCTGGGGATCTGCAGACCATGTCTAAGATTTCCAAAGGGGTCTGCACCTCCATTTGAAAATTTGTAGGGGTCTGCAAATGAATAAAAGGTTGAAAACCACTGCTCTAGACCTGATAACAGCTAGGCACTGGCGGGTGACAAGTTGTTATTGCTGCTCCTGATTGGTTGAGAACTGCACTTATGCTGTTTACCTTCTTTCCCCCACCCTAATCCATTAGTCTGTCTGTCTCATTCACCTAGATTGTAAACTCTTGGGGGGATGGGCTGTCACGTTTGTGTTTATGCCTAGAATGATGAGGCTCAAATCTGGTTGGCCTCAGGTACTACTGTAATGTTCATGTTCATGTGACACCACTGTATTCTCCGATAGTCTGAGCTGCTTATGTCCTAGTTTTGCTGCCAGAGTCAGTAACAGCACAAAGAGCAGCTAACTAAGGCATGAACAAACTGTTCCATTTCTAACCCTTTTTTCCATCTGCCTTTGCTCAGGGTAGCTGGCATGGCACTCTGCGTGTTGAGGAGCCCCAGGAGGGCTGCAGCTCACATTTCTCTGGATTGCAAGACAGTGATAAATCTCTGGGGTTGTTTGACCATACAGCACTGCTTCTCTTCATAAACCCCCATCTCCATTTTTCTTTCTTGTGGCATCTTTGTGGGCAAGCTTGTAACTTTGAGCAGTGCTTTTGCATGTCACCTCTAAACAAAGGTTAGAAGGATCCCCTTTGGCAGATATTTGAGAAATCCTCTTGTTCAATTTCCTGCAGCATCGGGGTTCTGCAGAATCTGAGCTGTTACTTAAAAAAAAACAATGTTTCTAGCACCAGTGTATTTTGCTATAGCTGGTAGCGTAAGCCCCCTGGCTGGTATATGCCAGGTACATTTTCAAGGCCTGCCCCTTGATAAAAGGTGATTGTATGTCTGGGCAGGGATTCACCTGGCCAGCTATGTTTTTGCTTTAAGTGACTGGCTTAATTCTTTCAACAAAGAAAAGTGATTTTAATGCATTTTAACACACACAAATATATTGGGTCAGATTAATCTCTGGCAATGTCACTGGAGTCAGCCCATTATGAATACAAATGAAAGGCTGGCTTGTTTGGCAGTGTGGTCTCCTGAGCCAAAGTTAATGCAGCCTGAATCTTCATAGGAAGCATCAGGACATGGAGGTATGTTCAAAGAACTGCTAGCCATCCTGTTCCCTATTGGCACAACTCTAACCCCAAGGGACAGACACTGAAGTTTGCTCTGTATGAAATGGCAGTGCCAAACACAGGACTGCCTGATGTGAGCAGTTGCTGTGGGATCTGAAACTGAAATTGCCCAATCAGGTGGGAAAACAGCTGAGACTTGCTACATTATCTTCCAAGGGCCTAAAATAGACTTGGGTTGAAAGGAGCACGCATAGAGAAAGGGAGGAACCAAACAGTTCTAGCGCTGTGATAAGTAACAGGAAAAGGGGATAGATATGAAGGAAGAGCGTTAAGGGGAACCTGCTCTATGCTACATAACGTTAATCAGCACTCGTGGTCAGATATGGTAACTAAGGGTATGTCTACAACAGGGGTTGGCAACCTTTCAGAAGTGGGGTGCCGAGTCTTCATTTAGTCACTCTAATTTAAGGTTTCGTGTGCCAGTAATACATTTTAACATTTTTAGAAGGTCTCTTTCTATAAATCTATAATATATAATTAAACAATTGTTGTATGTAAAGTAAATAAGGTTTTAAAAATGTTTAAGAAGCTTCATTTAAAATTAAATTAAAATGCAGAGCCCCCCGGACGGGTGGCCAGGATCCGGGAAGTGTGAGTGCCACTGAAAATCAGCTCGCATGCCGACTTCGGCACGCATGCCATAGGTTGCCTACCCCAGTCTACAATATGACATTAGGTTGATTTTATATACCGTATTTTCCGGCGTATAAGACGACTGGGCGTATAAGACGACCCCCAACTTTTCCAGTTAAAATATAGAGTTTGGGATTTACTCGCCGTATAAGACTACCCCTCTTCCAACGCACACCAAAAAAAAATTAAAAAAACATCAGATTTGATTTCAATATGGTAATTTTAATTCAAATGCTTATGACATGCAGGTACTTAGCAGGAAAACTGTCACTTATAAACATAAGGCTGTTTGTCATCAAACATGTAAACATAAAACAGTGCAAGTGGATTAAACTTTTCCTAATTCACTCTAAAGCTGAAAGGAAGGATAAGACAATAAACCCATGGGAGCTGCCATGCTGTTTGTTTTCTAAGCTGTCAACCAAACTGGAACTGATGATGATAGGAGGAAGATAACAAACAAGAGAGAGAGAGCAAGTGCCGGGCAAGTCCCTGGCGAGTTAGCAACGCCCATCATAACTGCAAGCTACGGTATTTTTACAGGTTTTGCTGGCGTGACAGTTTCCCTTTAAAAGCCTTCAAAATCCTCCTGTTTGTCATCTGATATCATAAGTACATCAACGACATCTTGTGATACATTTGTAAGGCAGTCATCGTATGGATCGAATTCCGTATCAGATGGTGTGGTCTCAGCTTCGGCTTCCTCTTCATCTTGCCACAAGTAGTCGTCCTCCATACCATCTAATGAATTTGATATGCCACACTTCTTGAAAGACTTGATTACTGTTTCTGCATCAATATCATTCCAGGCTTTTATGACAAACTTGCACAAAACATCCAGCTGTGGAGCACGCATGTTTCCTCCTTTTGTGAATGACTTTTCGCCGCTAACCATCCATTCATTCCACTGTTCTTGAATGCGATCTTTAAATGGCTTGTTTAGGCACACATCCAGTGGCTGTGCCAACGATGTCAATCCTGCAGGAATAACTGCCGCATCTGTGTTTAGTCTTGCAAGCATTTGCTTGGTGCTGGGAGTTAAATGAGCCCTGAACATATCCCACACCAGTAGACTACATTTTTGAATAAGTCCACCTGGTCGCCTGCTCCATACATTATCAAGCCATAGCTTTACCCCTTCTTCATCCATCCAGCCTTTTTCATTCACATGTACAAAACAACCAACAGGGAACTTGAATTTCGGCATTGTTTTTCTTTTAAAAATAATCATTGGTCTCAGTTTGGCGCCATCAGCTGTGCATCCTAGTACCACTGTAAAACTGGACTTCTCATGTCCTGTTGTTTTAATTAAAATTGTTTTTTCACCTTTTTGATGGACAGTTTTATTTCCAACCATATCAAAATTCATTGGAGTTTCATCCATATTTCCAATACTACTTAACGCATAGCCATGTTTAGTGCGCTGTTGTATTACGTATCGATGGAAACTATTTACTTTGCTATCGAGATCTGCAGGTAATTTTGGGGCAATTTTCATCTTTTGTTTGCCTCAGTACCATATTATGCCTTCCCATGAATCTAGTACACCAGGATACAGTGGCCTTAAATCTGTTGCTGTGATCTGGGTTAGATTTGGCCCACTGAAGTGCAAACAAATGTATTTTATTTCGTGTCACTACATAACCGTTTTGGCGATGCTCATTCACCATGTCTGCTACATCTTTTTCGAGTTCTGGCCAATGTGGAGTGCCTCTTCTTAATGCACACTTACCCCTTGGCATACTCTTTAATGCTTTTTCATTTGCTTTCCAGTCCCGAACCATCTTTTCTGTTACTCCATATTGTCTTGCAGCAGCGCAGTTATTATGTTCCATGGCAAAGTTTACAACTTTAAGTTTGAAACTGGCTTCATATTTCTTTCTTCTTGCTGGTGGAGCCATGATGGGGTTTTGACTGTTGGACATTTGTATACTGTACTGTATGTACTGGTGCTATACTGTATGAACAGGTACAGATACTGGTGCTGTACTGTATGTGGTACCCAGTATACAACAACCAGCCAATCACGGCAAGCGATGTACCTTACCGGCGATTGGCTGGTTGTTGTATACAAAGCCTGCTTGGATTGGTCAGCTCTCCCTGCCTGCCCAGCCCTCCCTGTCTCCAAGACTATCAGAGCGGTAGCGCAAACACGCCTCTTTCACCCGTCTGGCCCGCCCTTGTATCCTATTACCTCCTTCTCTGCCTCTCAGATCTCGCACATGCGCGCCTGCGCCGCTTCACTGCAGACCTCAGGAGCGAGATCTGAGAGGCAGTGAAGGAGGTACGGTAATAGGATACAAGGGCGGGCCAGACGGGTGAAAGAGGCGTGTTTTTCTGGGCACAGCGCCGCTCTCTCTCTTTTTTCCATACCCCGGGCGTCCCGGACGCCTGCAGCTTGCTCCGCCCTTCACTTACACCTTCCCGGTGAGGCGCCCCCTCACCTCGTCATCGGGCGGGGATGTGGCCGCGGCCGTTTTTGAGCTCCCCCCACCATATGCGGCGACCGCAGATTCTCCAGTCCGGCTCGGAAGTTTCAGCACCCGCCCTATAAGACGACACCCGGCGTATAAGACGACCCCCGACTTTTGAGAAGATTTTCCTGGGTTAAAAAGTAGTCTTATTCGCCAGAAAATACAGTAAGTCGATTTTTAGAAATCCATTTTTATACAGTCGATTGTGTATGTCCCCACTAAGCGCATTAAGTCGGCGGAGTGCTCCTCACTACCGTGGCTAGCATCGACTCACGGAGCAGTGCACTGTGGGAAGCTATCCCACAGTTCCCACAGTCTCCGCTGCCCATTGCAATTCTGGGTTAAGTTCCCAATGCCTGATGGTGCAAAAACATTGTCGCGGGTGGTTTTGGGTACATGTCGTCAGTCTCCTCTCCCTCCCTCCCTCCGTGAAAGCAACTGCAGACAATCATTTTGCACCTTTTTTCCTGGGTTACCTGTGCAGACGCCATAGCACGGCAAGCATGGAGCCCACTCAGCTCACTGCTGCTGTTGCGAGCATTGTAAACACCTCGCACATTATACTGCAGTATGTGCAGAACCTGGCTAAGAGACGGCAGCACGAGGACGATTGTGAGGAGGACATGGACACAGACGTTCCTGAAAGCACGGGATGTGGCAATTGGGACATCATGGTGGCAGTGGGGCTGGTTGATACAGTGGAATGCCGATTCTGGGCCCAGCAAACAAGCACAGACTGGTGGGACCACATAGTGTTGCAGGTATGGGATGATTCCCAGTGGCTGCGAAACTTTCGCATGCATAAGGCCACTTTCCTGGAACTCTGGTAGTTGCTTTCCCCCACCCTGTAGCGCAGGAATACCAAGATGAGAGCTGCCCTGACAGATGAGACGCGAGTGGTGATAGCCCTGTGGAAGCTTGCATCGTCTGACTGCTACTGATCAGTCGGGAATCAATTTGGAATGGGCAAATCTACTCTGGGGACTGCTGTGATTCAAGTAGCCAATGGAATCACTGACGTTCTGTTATCAAGGGTAGTGACTCTGGGAAATGTGCAGGTCATAGTGGATGGCTTTGCTGCAATGGGTTTCCCTGACTGTGGTGGGGTGATAGATGGAACCCATACCCTTATCTTGGCACCGGGCCACCTTGCCAACCAGTATATAAACTGCAAGGGGTACTTCTCAATGGTGCTACAAGCACTGGTGGATCACAAGGGATGTTTCACTGACATCAGTGTGGGATGGCTGGGAAAGGTGTATGACGCTTGCATCTTTAGGAACTGTTTGAGCAGCTGCAAGAAGGGACTTACTTCCCAGACCAGAAAATTAATGTTGGGGATGTTGAAATGCCAATAGTTATCCTTGGAGACCCAGCCTACCCCTTGCTCCCATGGCTCACGAAGCCATACACAGGCAGCCTGGACAGTAGTAAGGAGCAGTTCAACTATAGGCTGAGCAAGTGCAGAATGGTGGTAGAATGTGTCTTTGGACGTTTAAAAGCTCGCTGGCGCTGTTTGCTGACTAGGTTAGACCTCAGCGCAACCAATATTCCCATTGTTATTACTGCTTGCTGTGTGCTCCATAATATCTGTGAGAGTAAGGGGGGGACGTTTATGGCGGGGTGGGAGGTTGAGGCAAATTGCCTGACTGCCAATTTTGAACAGCCAGACACCAGGGCGATTAGAAGAGCACAGGTAGGTGCGCTGCACATCAGAGAGGCTTTGAAAAACAGTTTAATGACTGGCCAGGCTACGGTGTGACAGTTGTGTGTGTTTCTCCTTGATGCAAACCGGCCCCCTTTGTTGATTTTAATTCCCTGTAAGCCAATCACCCTCCCCCCTTCGATCACAGCTTGCAAAGGAAATAAAGTCACTATATGTTTTGAAACCATGCATTCATTCTTTATTAATTTAAAAAAAAAAAGGGAGATAACTGATAAGGTAGCCTGGGTGGGGTGGGGGGAGGAGGGAGAAGGAAGGACAAGGCCACATTGCTTATTGTAGCCACACTACAAATCAAAACTGTTTGAATGACAGCCTTCTGTTGCTTGGGCCATCCTCTGGAGTGGAGTGGCTGGGTGCCCGGAACCTCCCTCCCTGTGTTCTTGGGCGTCTAGGTGAGGAGGGTATGGAACTTGGGGAGGAAGGCAGGCGGTTGTACATTGTATGCAGCGTATGCAGTGCTCTTGTTGGCTTTCCTGCTCCACCAGACACCTGAGCATGTCCGTTTGCTCCCTCATTAGCCTCAGCATTGCATCCTGCCTCTTCTCATCACGCTCACTTAATGCCTTCCTGGACTCTGCCACTGAATGCCTCCATGCATTCAGCTGTGCCTATCAGTGCGGGAGGACTGCATGAGCTCGGAAAACATGTAATCACGAGTGGGTTTTTTTCACCTTCTAATCTGCGATAACCTCAGGGACGGAGAATGATAGGGGGAGCATAGAAACATTTGCACCTGCGGAAAATGGAGAGTAAAATTTAAAATGATACATTTCTGAGAACAAAAGGGAGACTCTTTCACAGTGAATCAAGCAATTCACAGCAGACAGCACATGTGCTTTAGGTACAAGGTTGCATTTTGCCTTTTATAGTGAGCGCCTGCCGGTATGGTGACACATCACACACAGCTGGGCAACAGAATTCTGTTTCCAGGCAGCCATGGTAAAGCCAAAGAGTATGCGGGTTTGGCTTCTAACACCTTCATAACGTGTGGGAATGTTTCAGAACCGCAGCACCCTCCTTTCTCCAATAGCAAGCAATGCCGGTTGGGTTTGCCATTTAAAAGGAGGGGCTGCGGTTTTCGGTGGATGTGCAGCACACCCCTCCCCCCACCCC
Organism: Chrysemys picta bellii; assembly: GCF_011386835.1. Taxonomy (NCBI): domain Eukaryota; kingdom Metazoa; phylum Chordata; order Testudines; family Emydidae; genus Chrysemys; species Chrysemys picta. The sequence continues at coordinate 51,054,134 of NC_088799.1, read as the reverse complement.
TCCGCATGGCTATTTGGGATGATCCCTTCACCCCCTCCCCCCACCACGTGGCTATTCTCAGGGATGATCCCTTTTAGCCAAGCGCAAACAGCCCAGCATGAATGGGGTCCTTTTACTGTTCCCTTACAAAAATTCCCCTATTTCAACTGGATGACCATGAATGATATCACTCTCCTGAGGCTGACACAGAAAGATATAGACCAAATGTTCCTTGAATGCGACCAAAACCCAGGACCATTCGCTGCCATGCTTTGTGCTGCAATGATTCCAGACTGCTTGCTACTGGCTTGGCGTGGTAAAGTGTCCTACTGTGGAGGATGAAATAAGGCAGCCCTCCCCAGAAACCTTCTGCAAAAGCTTTCAGAGTACCTCCAGGAGAGCGTCATGGAGATGTCCCTGGAGGATTCCCGCTCCATCCCCAGACACGTTAACAAACTTTTCCGTAGCTGTACTGGCCATGAATGCATCCCAAGTCTTCAGGGCAAATCAAACATTAAACACTATTGCTTTTAAACCCTGTAGTGTAGTTAAAAATGTGCACTCACCAGAGGGGCCTTTTCCACCTTCAGGATCTGGGATCCCACCTTGGGAGGGTATTCGCTCCAGGCAGTCCTGGCTGCCGGGGAGAACGAATTCACTGCTTGCTGCCTGCTGCGCATTCTCCTCCTCCTCCTTCTCCTCTTCCTCATCCACAAAATCCTCCTCTGAGTTGCGTGAGACTCCCCCCTTGCAGGTGTCCACGGACAAGTGGTGGGGTAGTGGTAGGGTCCCCCCCTACAATGCCATGCAGCTGATCATAGAAGCGGCAGGTATGGGGCTTTGACCCGGAGTGACCGTTTGCCTCCTTTGTCTTTTGGTAGGCTTGCCTGAGCTCCTTGACTTTCACGCGGCACTGCTATGTGTCCCTGTTGTAGCCTCTGTCCATCATGCCCTGTGCGATTTTGGCATATATATTAGCATTTCTTCTTTTTGATCGGAGTTCTGCCTGCACAGATGCTTCTCCCCATACAGCAATCAGATCCATTGTCTCCCTTTTGCTCCATGCTGGAGCTCGTTTGCGATTCTGGGGGGACTGCATGGTCACCTGTGTTGCTGAGTTTGCCACGCTGACCAAACAGGAAATGAAATTCAAAAGTTCCCGGGGCTTTTCCTGTGTACCTGGCCAGTGCATCGGAGTTGAAAGTGTTGTCCAGAGCAGTCACATTGGAGCACTCTGGGATAGCTCCCGGAGGCCAATAACGTCGATTTGCGTCTGCACTACCCCAAATTCGATCCAGCAAAGTCGATTTTAGCGCTACTCCCCTCGCCAGGGAGGAGTACAGAAGTCGATTTTAAGAGCCCTTTAGGTCGACGGAACGGGATTGCTTGTGTAGACACATTCATTATAAAATCGACCTAAAGCGGCTAAATTCGACCTAACCCTGTAGTGTAGACCAGTGCCTAGTGGGGAAACAGCCATGGAGAGGAGTATCTCACAGTCAGTTAACAGCCTTTCATCTCCAAGCAGTTGGAGTCAATCTGATTTAGGTCAAAAGTCAAATGATTCTGGAGGGCTCATCCTAGTCCATTGTGATATTCATTCACAAGCACCACTCACTTTGATGCTCTCTAATCAGGAGTTGTCTGAGCCTGGAATAAATAGTAAGGCGGTACAGATCCTTGGATTTACTAGACCACTAGTGAAGTACCTGCCTGTGTAACGCCGACTGACCCCGGTCATCAGCGGGCCAGATCGAACCAGCGACCTCTGGAGCTTAGTGCATGAGCCGCTACAAAAGGAGCTAAAAGCAAACTGGCTCTTAGCTAAGGCTGTAGAGCAGACTCATTTAACTCTCTCTCTAAGTGGTCTCGGTGCCACTAGATGGGACAGAACACCACACCCTGGAGGTGTGTGGGTTACACCTGCACTGTATCTGGCTCTAGGCAGGGGGGATTGATTTAAATCAAAGCGATTTAAATCACCGAGTGGGAAGCCTATATTTAAATCTATTTTAATCAGCCTTTTCATTTGTACTTCAGTTATTTCTAAAGAAAGGTGCACACTCATTGGTTGATATAACCATTAAAATACGTTGATTTACAACTAAATAGAGCCTTGACGCTATATTTGGTACATCTTTTTGCTATCTAGGAGGGTACACTATAACTATGTACATTTATTTAAGCAACTATATAGCTTAATATTTTCAGATTCTTATAAACTGTACATTTTTAGTATGTCAGAAAATGGTGAATGAGATATTGCTTATTTACTAACTGAGGCTTGCCACTCAGTGATTTAAATCGCTTTGATTTAAATCAATCCCCCCTGTCTAGAACCAGATACAGTGCAGGCAGGTATTTCACTAGTGGTCTAGTAAATCCAAGGATCTGTAACCGCCTTACAGGCTCAGACAACTCCTGATTAGAGACAGCCAAAGTGAGTGGTGCTTGTGAACGAATTTCACAATGGACTAGGATGAACCCTCCAGAATCATTTGACTTTTGGCCTAAATCAGATTGACTCCAACTGCTTGGAGATGAAAGGCTGTTAACTGACTGTGAGATACTTATACTAGATAATTAACTTTTTGTGCATGATTTGCCTCAAGCTGCATTAGGATGGGTAACTGGAATTTAATTAAACACACACAACAGCATGTGAAGTTTATTTGTATTAAAACAACCTTACATGTTTTGGATACCTATCAAAACATGTTTCACATTTACAGTTAAATGATTTCTTAAACAGAGGAATTAACTGTATTTTTGTTATTTAAATCGGATTTATTTTGTTTAAATTATAATATATTTTCCTAAATAACAGTTTTAAAAAGAAAAGCTTATAACAAATAAAAAAATCCAACTTAATTTAAAAAAATCAGATTTTTTTTTAATTTTTAAAAAACTCCGATTTTTATCCACCCTCCTTCTAGACCAGCACTTTCACAGGTGGTCACTTTAATTTTGGTTGTAACAAATGGGTTTGATTGTTTCTGTCTGGTGCACTCCCCATTCTCACATCTTTTCAGATAGGGGAAGGAATTGCAAAGCTTTAGGCGAGAAGCTTTATGGTGAAATTTGCTATGGTTATCAATCTAATAGCAGTAGCTGAAAGAAACTAAAAAACAAAAACAACAAAACACAAGCAAACACCCCTCCCCCCCCCCCCCCCCCCCCCCCGCAAAAACCCTTATTCTTAAAATTACTTTCTCATTTCCTTGGTCCTGCTCTCATGTCTCTCTCTCCTTCCTCACCTTAACTTTCACATGTTCCTTCCTCATCCCCTCTTGTTTATTCTTCTCTCTCTCTCTCTCTCTCTCTCTCTCATTTCTACATTCCTTCCCCGCCTCTTCATTTCAGCCTCTTCTCTTTTTCCCCCAGAAGCCATCTGGGGTTCCCCATTTAACCCTGCCGGGCAGGCAAAAGGTTTAGCCGCATGCTGGAGAATACAAGAGCTAACACCCGCTGTCAAAGACAAAGAATATTGTGAGGGCAAGGTTTAGGTTGAAGCTAGCCACTGGGAAGGCCTGGTAATCTATATAATCACAGTGCAAGAGGAATCTGGGGGGACTGAGGTACTGTGAGCCTATTTATTCTATTGGGTCTGGTTTAGCTGTAGATGAGGAAGTGGTTATTTATAATGTTACTTTCTTGTACATGAAAACTACTTACCTATATTAAGTGTAGCTAGCTTTCCTACTCCTGGTCTATGTATCTGTTGTTGAATTGCCTTAGTCCATCGTTTTGATGGTGAGAAATAGTAATAAACCTATACTCTTACTCCCCCAACTTTGTGATTGCTATCGAGATTATAAATTGGGAAGTTTTGATCTAATAGCAACCTGAACCATATTGAAACTCAGGACTATAAGGACCGGTCCCTGTTTTGTGGCCCCTATACCCAGGTGCTCAGTATTGACTGTGGTTTATTTTGTACTCCCTTTCCAGGTATGAATGCCGCCGTCCGTGCCGTGACTCGCATGGGAATATACGTTGGAGCAAAAGTTTTCCTGATCTATGAGGTTCGATTCAATATTTTTTTCTGTCATTCTCAAGGGGTAGAGATTGTATAGCTTTGTCCTGTAAATGGCTAAGTGCCACCTATGGAACTTGGAGGGGAAATAAACTGGGGCTTGGTTATGCTGTGATAGTGCAGCATCCTTTCACCTTTAGTGACCTCTACTCAGAGCCTGCCTGTGACAGGGAAGGATGATCGCACCCCTGCTTTGCAAATGATTACACGGAGGCGAAAGAGGAGCAGGGACTTGCCCTAGGTGGAACCCAGGAGTCGTGACTCCTAGTCTCCAGTGTGTTAACATCAAGTTGGCGTGACTGGTGGCTTCTTCCCGGGGGAAACCCCAAACTGGGATAGACGGGTTAGCTATAGCTCGTGACAGATTCAACTGGCAGAGCTGTTGGGCAGGAGGAGCTCTTTCTCTTAGCTCCTTGGTATCGTGATCCCTACAATCATGGACATTTCTTTTCAAGGGTCCCTTCTTCCCTCCCCCCTTCACTCCCACGGTCTTGCTCAGCTTCATTTGTGGTGACTTCAGTTTAAGGCAGAGAGTTGCCAGGTTCTTGGCACAGTTGCTGCTGGGTTTGCAGCTGGGTTGTGCGGCCGCATCCAGTTGGGATTGACAGAGATGGATTAAGCTTTTGTGGGGCCATGGGCCAGAGCAAGTGGGGGGCCCCTCCCCCACGCTCCTGCCAGGGAAAGGGGGTTGGTCATGGGGGCATGCCATCCCGCCCCTCTCGCCTGGTGCGCCAGCAGGGTGGGTGGGGTGGGGGCTTCCCCTGCTCCCCAGCAGGAGTGCTGGGGCAGCAGGCGGAGTGGGGCAAGCCCCTGTGCTCTGACCCCGCTCCCCGGAAGGAGCTCTGGGTGGGTGGGCGGAGAGGGTCGGGGCCCCTGGGGATGGGCCCCATTGGCCCAGTGGCTAATGTGCCACTGGGGACGGAGGGTTTTCTCGCTGTGCCGTTACAAATGGAAGGTGCAGTTCTAGCTCACTTTGCCAACAAGGGCTGGCCCCAGGCTTGCAGTGGAAACCATACACTAAATAAATACACGTGCAGCCAACATCTAACCACATTGGTGACCCTAACGTGGGTGGTTTAATTAAGGTCTGCTATCTCCACTGTCTGCCAAAGCTGAAACTGCACACTAAATAAACACACATGCAGCCAACATCTAACCACGCTTCGTTGTTATGATCCCTGCTCTTTCTCCTTGGACTCCTCCAGCCCCGAACAAAGTCAAATCTGGGCTGTTGAGCTTGTCCACTAGCAAATGAGTGTAAAAGTGGATGAAACACAGCAGCTGGCTATTTTGGGGAGGGAGCAATTTAGAACCCCCCTTTGCCTTCGTTCAGCCCTCTCCCGTCCCAGTCGCCCCTCCTCTCCCCACAAGGAGCTGGATTACAAATGCCAGCTGCTTGGAGAGCTAGTGAAATTTTAACGGCCATTCACCCCTGCAGCTGTTGCCCGGTAACAGTCAATGGGAGGGTGTGGGGTGTGATCCCCGCTTGAACTCTCGGGACGTCCGGAGCTTTGTTCTGTTCCTTCTGTGCGAGTGTGCTGCTGGGGATTGCTGCATGCTGCTTCCAGCCACCCCAGCAGCCAAAGTGTCTCATAGCAGCCTTTAGCTTGGGTGGATTCTGTGCAGCAAAATGTTAGTGCTCCTGGTCTCCTCCTGGTGCTCATGAGAGTCACTTCCCACCGCAGGGCCATGGAAACCAGGCCCTCTTCTGGTGTGAAGTGGCACAGTGTCATTTACTCCATTGGCTTTACACAGGCTGAGGATCTGGCCCTTAGTTTTTTATTTTAAATGTTTGAACTAAGCTAACTTCTCCCCTTCCCCCACACTAGGATGGCCAGGTGCCTGGTTTTCGACCAGAAAGTCTGGTCGAAAAGGGAACCTGACAGTGTCCAGTCACTGCGGGCGGGGGGAGGCAGGAAGGCACCAGGTCATCACCGCACCAGCCCCTACTCAGCTGGGACCGCCTCCTACATTCATCGGGCAGCTGCAGCTCCCAGCCCCCCAGTCCTGGCTTGACAGGCGAGACCCTCCCATGCTGAGCAGAGTTTGGGGAGAGGCAAAGAGCAGCAAGCAATGGGGGAGGGGGGAGAGAGACGGGAAGAGGAGCAAATGGGGGGTGGTGCCTCAGGGAAGAGGTGGGGTGGGGCAGGGGAGGGGAGGTTCCAGCACTCCTGCTGCAGTGTCCGGTTTTTAAATATTACAAAGTTGGCAACCCTACCCCACACGCACAGTGAGATGTGAGGGCTTCCGTGCCCCATTCGCTCCTGAGGGAGAAAGGCAGGGACGGGGAGGTGGAGCAGGAGAGGGGAAGCCAGCTGTGTCCCTCCTGGTCTGTTTCAGCCCTTAGTGGGCACAGGGAGATGCTCTGTGGCTGAGGGAGGAATTTCTGACTGCCAGTACCTGATGCCAGGCCCTGAACCCAAACTGTCAGTCACCTGGGGTAGCATTACCTTCCTGCTGCCTTGGACATGCCTAGCAGGCTCTGCACTAACCCCAGTCTGCACTCGCCATTGCGGGGGCTCACACAAGGTTACCTGCGGTCCTGCCAAGGAGCTGTTTTACAGCCTCACCCTCTCGTGAGGTGTCTGTCTCACTGATCCCTCACCCAGGCCCAGAGAGACGCGTAGCCAAAATGGACCAGTGAATCGGATCCGCCGCACAGAAGCTGCTGGGTGTTGGCTCCTGCTTCAGCGAGGCGGTCATTTCACGTCTGCATCTTTGCTTCTCTGTTTGCAGGGTTACGAGGGGCTGGTGGAAGGAGGAGAGAACATTAAGCAAGCAAACTGGCTGAGCGTCTCGAACATCATTCAGTTGGTAAGCAATTTTGCCGTTGCCCTCTGTGAGTATAAAGGCCTCTCAGTCCTTCCCTTTTAACTTGTGCAGCTCACATGCATCTCTGACGCATCTGCCCAGTGTTGTGATTTCCTCTGGTCTGCGGGGGTCAGAGCTGGAGAGGGTTTTCTGAAATGATTTAGTAATAACATATAAAATCCTAGTCTTTGCTCCCCATGGTCCCGTCTACACTGGGCTCACACTGAGGTTGCAGAGCTCGGTTTTGTAGCTCAGTTTGGCTGATCATGCTGGGCAAAGCTAAACCATGTTCTAGTCCAGTTCAATGGAGTCTAGATGCTGGATCCATCCAGCACATGTTGAACACCAGGACGAACTCTTTAGCCTGGGGATAGAGGCTGTTCTTCCTGTCCTAATGATTGCAACTGCAGGCCCAGGGCACGCTGGGAGTAGGGGGTGATTGATTTACAGCGCTGTGTGTGCTCCGTTCTCTGCTAGCAGGAGACAGTGGGGAGAAAGCGTTTTTGGGAGAAAGCGTTTTTGGAAAGAGGCTGTTCCCCTGGAGGGGAAGTCAGTGTAAGCCATCCGGCAGCATAGCAAGGCCAGAGAAACACTGTTAGCTGAGCCCTTTTCCTCAAGAGAGCAGGAAGGGGGCCATCTCAGAGGTGACACTTCATTAAACTTGCTAAATGGCTGTGTGTGAGTTCCATCCATGTCTGTGCATGCCCCTTTCCCAAGCCCCCTGAGGCAGGGAGCGGGTCTCCTTTCTCCGTCCCTCTTGGTAACAGTGATTCGCGTCCTACTGAAACACGCCTTTGGGTTGATTTGACTCCATTGTATGATTTAGACATCTCTTTCCCCCTCACGAGTCGTCTCTCCTGCCTTCCCGCTCAGTCTGTGCTTCTCACATCAAGGTCCTGGAGCAGCTTTGGTCTTGACTGCACAGCCAGACTAATCGAGGACTGGTGCACCAAGTTGCGGTCGTTCGGTGTGATAACACAGTTTTGGTGTCAGCTGCGTAGACAGCCCCAAACTGTGTTAAAAACATGCTTGGCTCTTTAAGGGCCCATTGACCCTACACTGTAAAGACAGCTGTGTCAGCAATACCACTGTCCCTGCCACAGTTTGCTCTGTAGCGTAGATGGGACCTAACCGTGTATATAACTGTGTCCCTGAACTGGGCTGCAGGCTTGGACAGACCTGGGCCGTAGTGAGATTCTGATTCATGGTGAACACGAGGTTAGGGTCCATCTACATTGCAAAGTGGAAACTCTGCTGGGGAAACCCTGCCCCTCACAGTGTACTTGTAGTGTAGATGCGACCCCAGCTTAAAGGGGACCAGCTGATAGGAAATGAATTGGGTTTAGGCACTCTGGTCCGTGTCCCTGTCTTGGTTCTTTCTGACGTGTAAAAGATGTGGTTTTGAATTGTGTGTTTGCTTGTGGTTTTACCTTGAAGTATCTGGGCTGATGCATCTGAGCTTACCCTGGTTTGCTGGAGGTCTCCTTGGAGGTCTCACATGAGGACTGAGGCTTTCTGAGTCCTTCAGTGAACAAGGGGTTGTTGAATCTTTAATAAAGGCACCTAAAGCCATCTTGTCTCCCACAGGTTTCTGAGGCATTTGAGTTCAATAGGCTTTAACAAACCAAAGGGCCAGATCCTTAGCTGGCACAAATCAGCATGGCTCTCTTGAAATCACACAGACAGTCTCCCCTGCAGTCAGTGGGGAGCGCTGATTTACACCAGCTAGGGATCCAGCCGAAGGAGATTTAAACAGGTGCCGCTGGCATGGTGTCACAGCCCTGCTAGAAACACTGGAGAGAGGGACTGGAATGTTTAACGTCAAAAACAAGCAAGTAGCCAGTCCCCCCCCCAGATACGCTTCCAAAACCAAACAGCTTGATGTACCTTCCCAGTGGTTTCTCTCCTTCGAGCCCTTCTTGCTTCTCCTTGCTAGGTCCCCTTCTAGGCCCCGCCTACTCCACAAAACCAGCTACATTTAAACACAGCTGTGCAGCGTGGAAACACACAACCAATCAGGGCCACAAAAATACTTCCCAACGGCATGTCAGTGTGGTTCTTTGCATAGCACAATGGCCTGGGCTAAAGCGTGGTTCAGCCCCACATGCCCCCTGCGAATAACCTGGTTCTGCCATGACCTGGTGTAACAGACTTTTGGGGAGTGGGGGTCCTGGAGCAGGGACTTTGACTCTTACAGAAATACCATCTTGGCCTGTGTTTAAGGGGCAAGGGCTTCAGTGGGGTGGGGGAGGGCTCTGCCTTGGAAACACTGGCTTTGTCTGCCCCAGTGTGGGTCGCTGATCCAGATGAGGTGCTAGCCCCATTGGTTCCCAGCTGGGATCTACCAGGCGCCCAAGAAAGCTGTAACTGCTGTGTAGCCAGGACCGAAACCAGCCAGCTATGCTGGCCACTTGGAAGCATCCCTCAGTTCCTTGAGCCTTTCATTCCATTCTCTTGTGTTTTCTCCCCTCTCCCTCTAGCATCTTCCCTGATTTGAGCAGTGTGTCTCCCTGCTCACAGGTAATGCTCCGGTGCTGCATGCCCTCCCCACTCCCGTCTGTGTGCTGCTGTTCCACAGCCGCTGGCACTCAGCATGCCACGCCTTGCTTCGCTTGGCAGTGCCACTCGCTCATCCATGGGGAGTGACCTCAGAAGCCTGGCTTCGGAGGAGAGGGGCAGGGATGTCACATTGGTGTCCCTGCCACGTCTGCCTGAGGGACCTGGCAAGTCCCCCCGCGTTTACGCCAGGCCTTTCCAAAGCAGTAAAGCCAACCGTGGTAGCGAACTCCTGAAATCCGTGGCATTTTGTCTCTCTGCCTCCCTTGTCTTCCCTCCTTCGCTTTCCTTCTCCGAACCCTTCTCTGTTTTGCACATGCCAGTGTTTTTACTGCCATGGGTGTAAGGTGCGCTGCTGACCCGGGAGCTGCTGTCTATGCGGTTGTGAGTGTGTGGTGATGGGGAAAACAGGCCAGCTCCTAACTCTCCCCCACGCTCAGGATTGGGAGTATGTAGCAAGGCAGCAGAGTCCATGGGGATAAAAGCAGCAATTAGGCCTCACAGTGCTAGTTAAGGTACATCAGCTAAACTGTAGCAAACCCCAGGCGCAAATGCAAGCCAGAGACAGGCAGGCTCCTTGCTGGGACATGCCCCTAAATGAACCAGAAGCAATTTGCATGCTGGGCTGTGACCCAGAACAAAACAGGGCAATCTCTCGCGGGGATGGGCCAAGTGCCAGGCCACCAAGTGCCCAAGGGAGCGTTTGTTCTTGCCAGCACCTTTTGGAGAGTCTGCTTCCAAAAGGAGAGCCGTCTGGCAGTGAGACAGGCCATTAGTGGTGCAAAGAGGTTGGGGGCACATTAGCTCCCTTGGGGCAGGAGGGTCGCGACCACTTCTTTGGGCTTGATTTGCAATCGGAGCCGGAGGAAGTGCCTGAGACAAATACAAAGGCTGCAAAGAGTTATGAAAGCTGTGGGTCTGACGCCTTGGTGATGAGCTTGTGGGAGGCCTGCCCCCGCTGGCTCAGTCCGACTCCCAGGAGAACAGCCGTCCTCACTCCTTATTGTTCCGTTGGAAGGCGAAGAGTCGAGATCCCAGCAAATGGACGCGAGGGGCACGGTCAGGGAGGCGGTGGGTGGTGTGTTTTAAGTGGAACCGTTACGTTGCTGGTTAACTCTGCCCCAGCTGTTTTCTACCTTGGGACCAAAGGAGACTGGGAAGATTTGAAACGGAAACGTCGGGTGGCTCCTGCCCGAACTACGCTGCTGCGGTGCGGGAGGGGTGGCAGCTTGCCGTCACAGCACAGGCTGGCTCAAGGCAGGTGATTCTGGGGAAGGACAGGTGGAAATGCAGAGCAGCATCTTCCCCTGGCTAGTGCCTGCTGCAGTGGGCAGCAGAGGGGACAGCTGGCCAGAGCCTGCCACCAGCTGGGAGACCGCATCCCCTCCAGCCAGTGCAACATCAGCAGTCACAGGTGTTGGACCCCTCTAGAGCTCTAGGTATGGTTGAATCTTGGCCTGCTGGGGCATGGGCCGGAATAAGGTTCCTGCACCCTCTTTCCTCCCCTCTACCCACAGGTAACCTGCTCACCCTTCCCCATCCTTTAGCTATAGGGGCAGGACGCTTCCCATGACTGATTCCCAGGTGGATTTGCCCCAAGAGCTTGTGCTCCTGAGGGTCAGTCCCACCCAGTTGGCCCTTTGCATCCACCAGCTGTTCTGGCTGTTTGTTTCCTCTCTCACCTTGTTCTGCTGTTTGTAGGGCGGCACGATCATTGGCAGCGCCCGCTGCAAAGCCTTCACCACGCGAGAGGGGCGCCTCCTGGCTGCCCACAACCTGGTGCAGCACGGCATCACCAACCTGTGCGTCATTGGCGGGGACGGCAGCCTGACGGGGGCCAACATCTTCCGGACAGAATGGGGCAGCCTGCTGGAGGAGCTGGTCAAAGACGGTACGTGCCAGCACAGGCCCCAGTTTGAACTGCAGCGTAATACAAGCACTGTGCTAATCCCCAGGGCCAAAGCCAAAGGGGGGGGGAGTAGCTTGAGCATGAGACATCATCAGATTTATAGATTTTAAGGCCAGAAGGGACCATCAGATCAGTTAATCTGACCTCCTGTACATCACAGGTCATTACATTTACTCAGTGCGTTGAGCCCAATAACTTGTATTTGGCTAAAGCGTCTCCCAGGTAGGCCTCCAGTCCGGATGTGAGGACATCAAGAGATGTCCCTTGGCCCTCTGTTCCAATGGCGAATTGCCCTCACTGTTAAACTTGCCTGGCATCAGCTCGAACTGTGGGTTCTTGTTCTGCCTTTCTCTGCGCAAAGGCACATGTGGGCTTAGGTGCGAAGTCTAAATCATGAACGTGAGCCTGAAGTCTTGAAATTATATCAAAAAGGAGTTAGTCAGGATGCAGCTCTCTGTTTGATCCAGGAAGAAAGCGGGTGTGATCGTGAAGTTGGTTTGATGGCTTTGAAGGCCTAACAGAGGAGATCACCATGAAATTAACCACAATTTCTAGGCTGGTCTTTTTTTTTATATGACTCTCCTTACTGCAACTTGTCAAATCTGCTTTTCTGGTGGAGCAATTGGGAGCTGCATGGCTGCTTCCTGCTGTCTGCAGCAAACGGCTTGGAAGACTCAGGACAATGGCCTTTTCCAGTCACACTGTTCAAGCAGAACAGGGATACCTAGATTTAACATGTATTGTCAAAGTAACGGCTTGCTTTGCATGCCCATAAGCAGGGCCCATTCTGCCCCGCAGCCGGAGCAGTGTCTTGCTCTGCAGGGAAAGTCAGGAGTTGATTGCTGCAGCCTCTCTGTGTTTAACCCCAGGTAAGATCACCAAGGAGGTGGCTAAGAAATACTGTCACTTGAACATCGTCGGCCTGGTGGGCTCCATCGACAATGATTTCTGTGGCACCGACATGACGATCGGCACGGACTCTGCGCTGCACCGCATCATGGAGGTGATCGACGCGATCACCACCACAGCCCAGAGGTGAGCGGGGAGTCCCTCGCGGCTGCCCTCCTCTCTCTGCCGGCTCCTTCTCACAGAACGTACAGGAGGGTGTACCAGCTCGGCAGGGCCAGAGCTCCGTACTGAACAGTAACACAGCGCTGCACAGCCCTTGCCTCTGACCCAGATTCTTGGGGGATGCGATGGGAGGGGCCTTTTGATGACTGAACCTGACTCTGGCCAAGGAGCCTTGCTGTAGAGAGACACTACTCTCCAAATTCTGATCCTCGTTCTCTCTTTGCAGCCACCAGCGGACCTTTGTGCTGGAGGTGATGGGCAGACACTGTGGGTAAGGAGAGGCCCCCACTCTTCGGAGGTGGGAGGGCGAGGGTGGCTGTCTGGGAGAGAGGGAGAAGCGGGGGTGTGTGGTGGGGATGGGTGCTGGCAGTGTCGGGAGGGGAAGAGAGTGGGTTTTGGATAGGAGGGGAGGAAGCGGTGCTGAGGGCAATGGAAGGTCTGGGCTGTGTGGAATGCACTACACAAGAGCCAAGAGAAGTCCCTAATCAGCAATGCGCCCTGGGGCAAATGGGAACCATGCAGTGGTTTGCTCTGGTGGAAAGGAGACTGCTGCCAGCCTCTGTGGTTACTAGCAACATAACCGTAGTGTGTGCAGGCCCAAGGCATATTGCAAGCTAACCATGCCACTAACTCTGTCAGGTGCTGTCATGTGGACAGGATTTCTCATGCTTACTCCCAAGCCATGAGAGGCCTGAACTTGTTTCGATCCCAAGCCACACGGTTCTTACCTCCCTAGTCTGCTTCCCTAGGTACCTGGCGCTGGTGTCTGCCTTGGCCTCGGGTGCTGACTGGCTTTTCATCCCAGAGGCCCCTCCTGAGGATGGCTGGGAGGATTTCATGTGCGAGAGGCTTGGGGAGGTGAGTGCTGTTTGGGACGCGGCAATCATCTTCTGTCAGCTGGGGAAGTGAGCTCGGTTTGGTGGGGAATCCAGAGAGAAATGCCACTCCAAGCTTCTACTCTTCTTCCTTGGTCTCTCCTTTTTATCTGCCCTTCTCTTAGTCCTGCCACTTGGGCAAAAAGGATCTTAATGAAGTGACACCCCCATTTCAAAGCAGGAGTCTATTCTTAGCATCAGCAGTCCAATGTTCTCAGCCAAACACCTGGTAAATTTCAATTCAAAACCACTGTGGGACCAGAAGGCTGCTCAGGTGCTTGGAAAGAATGCTCATGGAGCGTGTGGGCAAGGCTGACTCAAATGCTTAATATTTTGTCTTCACTGGTCCTTTACCAAGCCGTGATCTCTGGTCCTTTGTTCTGTTAACTGTATAATGGGCACCCCTCAATAGGGTGCACACCTATATTAGGGCCCCAATCCTGCACTCTGCTCCATGCCAGCAGATCTGCCTGCCCACATGGACCCCACCGAGTCGCACACAACGATGTACATGTACACGGTTGTGTACAACCCTTGTCTTTTCCACTAGAGTTTCCACTACGGGCTCATTTCCTTGAAAACCAGCTTCTGTAATTGTTTTGGGTTAGACAGCGTGATGGTAACAGTGTCTTCAGACAAAGCCAATTGATGGGGCGAGTCCCCCCGCCTTCCTCTTTAGGGTTTCCACAAGTGGGCATGCTCTGGGCCTGGCCTAGTTCTTGTGCCCTCCTCTCTCATATTAGGAACAGCTTGGGCCAGATCCCCAGCTGCTGTGAATCGGAACGGCTCCGCTGCAATCACTAGGCGACACCGATTCCCCCGAGCTGAGGAGCTGACCCCTCTTGAAGGCTGAACTGGGCATTTCTAGCGGAGCCGGTGCATGAAGGGGAGTGTGTGCGCCAACAGGAGTTCAAGAGGGTTGAGCCGTCTCTTTAATTAAACAAAATATGCTGCTGAATACAAATCCAGCTGAAACGTGCCCAGGGGAGGCCCAGAGAAACTGGCAGGCAGGGCCCTATTGAAGTTAATGGAGCTCCGTGGGGAGGAGGGGGCTGCTTTCTAGAGTTCTGCAGACCGGGCAGTGCCATGCTGTGTCCCTGGGGTGCGGTGGCACGTTGCTGGGTAACGGGATTCTGGCCTTGAGCTGCAGTGGCTGGAGAAGATTTTGAGAGATCTCCCTGACTTGAGTGAGGGATGTCACTGCGTTTTAGCAAAGGGCACAGAAACATACAGCCACGGTGCATCCTCTCCATCAGTTTACCAAGGAATCTGCAGTTCCCTGCTCCAGGCAAGGGAGCAAATGATCAGTGCTGAGCACCAGTGAGCTCCCTGAACAGCCAGCGGAGCCAGTCTGTCTGCTCCTGCCAGCTCCGGTTAAGTTTGGCTGTTTCTTTCTCTTGTGGCAGACGCGCAGCAGAGGGTCCCGGCTCAACATCATAATCATCGCTGAAGGCGCCATCGACAGGAACGGCAAACCCATCTCCTCCAGCTACGTGAAGGATGTAAGTGACGCACTCTGGGGCACACGCTCCTTTGCTGGCGGGCTCTGGAAGTACATTGGCCTGTAACAAACCCACTCTCTTTTCTCTGCTGAACAGCTGGTTGTCCAGCGCCTCGGCTTTGACACCCGGGTGACCGTTCTTGGTCACGTGCAGCGTGGCGGGACCCCCTCGGCGTTCGATCGCGTGCTGGTAGGTACAATCGGTTTGGCCGAGAGGGGACTTGTGTGCAAGCGGGCCCTGTGTGTGATCGCAGCGACGGGTCTGGTGTGCCTGCATTTGGGAGGGTGAAATCCCAGCACGGTGAGCAGGAAATGGGCCCCTGGAAGGTTCCCAATGCGAGATGCACTTGCTTACAGGCTCGGGGGAATGCCTGGAGTCACACATACAGTGCAGCGTTCGTTGGTGCTTGACCCTGTTGTGCAGAACAGAGACCGGCCCCCTCCTAATCCACTGCTAACTGTCCTAATCTTAAATAGCCTAGTAACGATCTGGGATCCTAATCATCTAAATTAGAGAAACAAACCCACTGAGCCACAGAATCCACCCATCTCTTCCCTGCCCCCTCCGAGGGGCTGTGCCGGAGCTTTGTCCAGTGGCCCGTGGCTCTGATACCTGTGTGGGGAAGTGAGTTAACAAGGGGGAAACACCCGAGCACAGAATTAAAACCACCCCTGCAGGAGTTGCAGCAGCACCTGTCTCCTCTGGTGTATGTGTGGGGCAGGGGCTTGCTCCCTGGAAGTTTCTTTGGCATGTGGGGGTCTGGGAGAAGATCTGGGTGGCTGCGGGATCTTTCAGCAGCAGCCCTCAGGTACATTTGTGCCCTACCAGCTCAGTCTCTCCTTAGTACGTGGTGTGTTTTGTGTAGCCAAGCCCACGTGATGCTCCGATTCCCATTAGCGTGTCTGTACGAGGCTCCCCACTAGCACGGCTGCCTCTGACAGGTGGGCATGAGCCATGCAGCAGGGCACGTGGCAGCAGCGGGCCCACACTAGAGAATCAGCCCTCATACCAAGGTTACTGTGTCCTCCACAGAGCAGTAAGATGGGGATGGAGGCCGTGATGGCGCTGCTGGAGGCCACGCCTGACACGCCCGCCTGCGTGGTGAGCCTTTCCGGGAACCAGTCTGTCCGCCTGCCCCTGATGGAGTGCGTCCAGGTGGTGAGTATATGGGGCAGCTCTGGGTGAACAGTTCTACTGCTCAGTTTGGCCTCCCTCTCTTTTATACTGTACTCTGCTGTGCACATGACAGCAATTAGCAAGGGAGAAACAGCACTCGAGAGTCCAGAACAAATGGAGGATGGCCCCAGAGATCTGCGTATCTGGGGGTCTGTTCTAGCTATGCGCAGGTGGGGGTTTATGTGTCATTAGCAATGCAGAGTCTCACACACACAGATCCCCTGTATCTAGAGATTTAAAGTCCCAGTACATCCCTTCGGCTGTCGTCCAAAGCCTGAGTCTGTGTGTGTGAGAGAGAGAATCCATTTCTGGCCTTGTTCTGCCCTGTTTGCTCCCTAGCCAGGCTCAGGGGTTACTAAGAGATAATCTGCCAAGTGTAATTTCATTTTCAACCGTGTCTCACATTTAGCTGACTTCCCTTGAATTACGTGGGTTTTTCTTTCTTACTGAAACTTCCCCATCACTTTTTTTTTTTCTTCAGACAAAGGACGTGCAGAAAGCGATGGATGAGAAGAGGTTCGAAGAGGCAATCCAGCTCCGGGGGAGGTGAGGCACCCTGATTATGGTGGAGCAGCAGCTCTGCAATAGCTACGGTTGAGAGTCACTCACCTTTTTTAAGATGACTATTCTAAGTACTGTACAATGCACATGCTCACTCAGATTGCTTTGAAACTTGCTGTGGCTCATGGGGATGTGGGATAGGGTCAATGGTGCAAATTTGGGGTCATTTGAGCAAGGGATTTCCAAGCTACAGTCCCTCCCCCCCAAGAAATCATGTATTTACAAAATCACCTGGTTCTTCTAATGTTTTTGTGCACATCTGGGGCCCAGGCGATGGCTTTGATCCTCCCCAAACCGATCTCACTCCTTGGGATTGATCTCAGCTTGTGCCCTGCACCCCTGGCTCTTTGGGGGAGCGATGCTGACAGTTACTGAGAGTGAAATTTGGAACTGCAGGGAGGTGAGAGCTAAACTGACGCGCCCAAGGGAGTGAAATGCTTGTGCACGAGGCCCAGGGCAGGGGCAGGGACTCTGCATCTCCACTCTCCCGCCCCTCCCTGCCTTCAGCTGGTCCTGGCCCTTCTCGCGGCACTGGGGGAGTGAGCAGGTGGAGGGAAGGTGGGGGTGGGAGCTGTGCAGAGAGAAGTGGGGTGGGAAGGGGGGATCAGAGCTGTGCAGAAGGGCAAGGTTGGGGAGGTTTTATCGCTCTCCGCCCAACCCCTCCACATCCCTGCCCCTCAGTTCTGTCCCCCTTTCAAAATACGCCCCCCGCCTCCACCCTCCCAGCTCCATGCTAGTCCCTGTGCTGTTCCCGTGTCCTCTGCCCAGCCCCTCACCCTGCGGGTTCCCTGCCAACGCCTGCTGCCCACAGAGAGGAAGGCTGTGCGGGGGAGAGAGAGGGGTGACGAGCAGATGACACAGGGCAGTGAGGGTGCTACGTGCAGCCAGGGCATGCTGGGGCTGGGTAGTCGCTGCCACAGAGCCAGAGGCCGGGCAGAGGGATAGCTGGGCCGTGGGACATGGGGAGGGGCTGAGAAGTTGTTTTGAAAACCAAGGAAATGGACTGCAGCAGCGTCGTTAAAGCACGGCTCTGGCCGCCCGGTGGGCGGGGCCCATCTGGAGGGCAGCTGACCCTCTGCCTCTGCAAAGAGCAGCTGGCGAGCAAGAGTGACGCCAGCCCCGCACTGCAGCCTCCCCTGCCCTCAGCAGGCGAGGTCCCAGCCTGCTGCCGGCATCCGGAGCAGCGCTCTGCACACACAGGGGACACGGCCCACGAGCCCTGCGGGGGACAGACAGCCTCGCTTTGCTGAGACGACACTTGGGCTCAGGCCAGGCACGGCGAACAGGAGCCATCTACCCCGGCCTGAGCCTGCTCCACACAACCCCCCCAACTTGCTGTTCCCTCCCCTTCGCCCTGGCCCTGAGGAGCCCTTCTGAGATACTGCCTTCGCTGACCCCGTGCTAAGTCCAGAGACCACTGCCACCTCTGCCAGCAGAGCGCCAGCAGTCCCATGATGCAGTCCCTGTGCCCTGCCACTGACACACCCTGCAGCTCCCAGCGCTCAGGGCAGCCCTGATCCTCACGGTACACGTGCACTGTCACCGCAACAGCTCTGCCAACTCGCTCCCTCCTCCATTCAGTACAGCTACTGCTAGCACAGCGACCGCAGCTGGGGGGCATGCGGATAAATGCTGCAGTTCAGATCTGTGCAACACAACACAGACAATGACAGGTTCTTTTGATCACTCTTCGTGGCTGCTTCTCATCGCATCAGCCTGAGTGTGCCATTTGCACTGGCTATTGCCAGCTCCCAGGGGCAGAGTTAAGGTTGTGCTTGGGTTGTGTGTGATGTTCCTTAACCCTGTATTGCCTGGTTTGTGTAGCAGAGCTCCTCATTCCAGAAGGGCATGAGGCACCACTCGGCAACCTTCACTCATTAGCAAAGTTGTGTGGGCAGTTAATCAGCAGCACAGCCCATGCAATCAAATCTGCACGTGGCACTAGTCAGCATTTCTGTTAGAAAATCCCCAAAGCGAAGTTGTTCTCACTCAGCTACCATGATTTAAAATCTTGTTCAGAAGGCGGGAACCCGGAATTCTGATGAGTTTAACACTCACTTAGCCAAAGGAAGATGTTTTTGCCATTTCCCAAGGCTCTGTGAGTACTAAAACGTACCAAAACTGCCTTAAGAAAGATGAAAGTTGGGAGGGGGTTGCTCTAAATGGGAGAATTAACTGGGATCTGGGAGAGAGAGATTCAAAGTAGTCCCATGTTCATGCACAAGCAACGAAAAACACTAGTTTAAATTCTGGAAGTACAATAGCATAATGACATCAACTGTCCAGCCCTTCCCTCCTTGGGGAATGCAGACGCACAACTAGCCGAGATACGGGGCTCACACTTCGTTAGCTCCCCCTTCAGCTGGAGTAAATCGGCATAGCCTTACCCCCTTGCCCCCCTCCCCTCCGAACACCCAGTTCATAGAATCATAGAATATCAGGGTTGGAAGGGACCTCAAGAGGTCATCTAGTCCAACCCCCTGCTCAAAGCAGGACCAATTTCCAACTAAATCATCCCAGCCAGGGCTTTGTCAAGCCGGGCCTTAAAAACCTCCAAGGAAGGAGACTCCACCACCTCCCTAGGTAAAGCATTCCAGTGCTTCACCACCCTCCTAGTGAAATAGTGTTTCCTAATATCCAACCTGGACCTCCCCCACTGCAACTTGAGACCATTGCTCCTTGTTCTGTCATCTGCCACCACTGAGAACAGCCGAGCTCCATCCTCTTTGGAACCCCCCTACAGTTCCTACAGTCTGACACCCTGGAGCTGTTCTCCTAGGCACATGGCCCTGTCCCCTCCCTGCTTAAATCTGTGATCTCCAGCTTGGCGCTGATCGCTAACTCTGGAGTGGATCCTGCAGGTGGGGTTCGATGTGATTGTGGTGTGGGGTCACTGGCTCATCGAGAGTGGTTTTCTTTCCAGGAGCTTTGAAAATAACTGGAACATTTACAAGCTCCTGGCACACCAGAAAACAGCCCATGAAAAGGTAAGTCAGGGGGGAGAAGGTGCAGATAGTGCTTGGGCTCTTGGGTCTAATCTAGCATAGACTGCAAGTTATTGAAAACTAAAAAAAGGTGTCCACCCACGCGCATGCACCAATACATCTGCATGCATACACGGACACACCCACCCGCGTGCACGGACATGTCCACATGCACGCACCAATGCACTCACCTGCGTGCACTGACACACCCGCATGCATGCACGGACTCACCCGCCTGCATGCACGGACTCACCCACCTGGGTGCACTGACACACCCGCATGCATGCATGCACCAACACACCCACCCTTGGATGCGCACACAGACCTGGTCTCAATCTCACACCCAGATCCCCCAAAAGCATCAGGAGGCAGAGCCCAGGTTCACTCTTAGCTCAGGTAGCTTTTCAATGACGGAAACCCCTCCTGTTAAGAGGGATGGAGATCTCGCTAAGAGGGTGGCGGAAGCTGCATGCTGGCTGTTCCTAGCAGCATGTGGTCCTTGGAGGGGGCTGGGCGGGGGAGGGGGAACCAAGTGTGCTAGGGGCTCCCTAGGGACAGACAGAGCCAGTCAGTGTCTGATCCTGCTCTCCCTGGGGCTCCCGCAGCCTGGCAAAGAACAGGCCTTGGTGCAGCAAGACCCACTCTGCACTCTTTCCCGCACCAGTGGGGAGCTGGTGAGCAGCTGCAGCAGGGAAGGGTGGGCTGCCTCTCCCAGCACCCCGGCCCACAGCTGAGCGGCTCCTGGGGCTGCCAGGAGGCCACACCCCCTCCCACAGTGACTGATCCAGAGAACTTGTGGTCACAGTGATCCCTGGAGCCACAAACCCGATGGGTCATGGAGCAGAGTGCCCCTGGTGCCATTCAGCTGATGTGGCTGGGGCTGGCTGGCGTGTGGTGTGGCAGTGCCGCAGTGCCCCGGGCACGCGTGTGCTCTCCCTGCTGCCACTGTCTGTGCCGACTGGTGCTGTTTGTCTCCCTTCCAGCAGACTCACTTCAGCCTGGCGATTCTGAACGTCGGCGCCCCGGCGGCCGGCATGAACGCAGCTGTCAGGTCGGCAGTGCGTATCGGGATCTCCCAGGGGCACACGGTCTACGTGGTGAACGATGGCTTTGAAGGCTTGTCGAAGGGGCAGGTACACCTCTCCAGTTTGACTGCGGGCAGGGGCAGCTGGGGGCAGACATCGGCATGTGCCTCTGGGGAACCTACTCGGGTGGCTTTGTATTAACACCCCTGGCGAGTATTTGCCACGTCACCAAGCCGTTAGTAAGCTGGCCCCGTCCAGTGAGATCGGCAGGCTGAGCTCAGCCAGCGCGGAGAGCGTAAGCAGCCAAATTCCATCCTCACGCGCCCCCTCCAAAACGTGCCATCATCTCACTGCCCAGAGCCAGGGGATTTGCTGACGGGTGTCTCAAGCTTCCCGGCAGCCAGGCTGGGAGCAAATGGGAAAAGGCTGGATTGTCGTCAGCATGAACCAAGACATTGCTCCTTTCAGATCCGCAAGGTGGGCTGGCACGACGTAGCAGGCTGGCTGGGACGCGGCGGGTCCATGCTGGGCACCAAGCGGTAAGTGCCACGGACGGGGTGGCGAATCTGAGCAGTGCTTGCTGCTAAGCACAATGAAAAGTATCAGGGCAGGAGCAGAGAGACAGGGGCCAAGCGCAAGCTTCTGAAACTCCATGACCCACTGAGGTAGGGCTGGCCTCACATGTACTTTGAGCAAACGCCTGTTAATCTCCTTGAAGCAAAACCTGTGTCTAGAACTGGTCTGCCTGCTGCATATCCCAGAGCAGAGCCATTGCCAGCTCACGCCTGGGGTCGCCCCACTGCAGCCTAGGGGTCACTCCAGGGTTCATTGGAGTCAACATCTCCCATTGCTGTTGAGAGAAGAAAAGGCCCCATGTGAAAAGGAAACTTCCCCAAAATGGGAGGCGGGGGGAGCAACTGGCCTCTTGGGATCCTGCTGCAGGGTGCGTCCCTTCGATCCGGCTGTGAATTCATAGGGTAGCTGCAGGCACCTGTGTGGAATGAGAGCAAACTCTGCCTGCTCAGGCTGCCTGTGTTGTCCATCCCTTTTGCACAAGGCGCAAATCAGACCCTGGGGCTCAGTTGTCAGGTGTCCTGGTGCAATGGCCTGAGATCCCAGGGCCTAGCTGCGTCACCAGGCTTCTCTCCTCCCTCCCGTCTCCACACTGTTCCCCAGGCACGTGGTGTGATGTGGGCTCTTGGGTGACAGCTCTGGGGAGCCTGCCTGAGTCCTGCGCGGAGCTGTGCCTGGCAAGGAGCGTCTGCTTCAGCGCTAGGAGGACCGCAGCTCTGCAGAGCTCGGCGGGAGACCCAGGCCCCGGGACGGTCCCCAGTACCTTCTCACCGAGCTGTGGCTCTGGTGCATCCCAGCATGGTCGCCGGGCCTCTCCCAGGCTGCCAGTGTGTCCTAGAAAATAACCCAAGTGAGAGATGAAACACACCCGACCCGCTCCCTCTGCGCTACCCAGCATTGGAGTCTGAGGCCGAGCTTGCTCCGCTTGGAGGGTGGGGCTGGCAGAACAGCCTTCAGTAAGCTGGCAGATTGGCTTCCCCGCCATCCTTATCGGTGGGTGAGGGTGTACTCCCAGCCCAGACAAACCAAGCTGTGAGTGCAGCTGCTAGCACCCCTGGGAGACTAGGAGCAGGTGGGTTTAACGATCCCTGTGGTCTCGCTGCTCCCTGGGGTGCTAAGAGTGCAGTTCATGCTTCTGGGACCCGGCGAAGGGGTGTGTTGTGTGTTTGTCTGCTCATGTTCTTGTGAGAGAGACTTTCTCTCCAAGGGTGTCCCAAGCAATAGCCAGATGCCACTGTCCTATGCAGACCTCTCTGTCATAGATGTGAAAGCCAGAAAGGACTGCTGTGATCATCTAGTGTGACCTCCCATATAAAACAGGCCAGAGATCATCACCCAGTGGTACCTGCTTCAAGCCCGTATCTTGTGGCTGAGCTAGAGCATATTTCCAGACAAGTTCCTCACCTTATCCTTGCTCTGTTCATCCTGAACAGAACATAAGAACGGCCACACTGGGTCAGACCAAAGGTCCATCTAGCCCAGTATCCTGTCTTCCAACAGTGGCCAATGCCAGGTGCCCCAGAGGGAATGAACAGAACAGGTAATCATCAAGTGATCCATCCCCTGTCGCCCATTCCCAGCTTTGGCAAACAGAGGCTAGGGACACTATCCCTGCCCATCCTGGCTAATAGCCATTAAGCACTAATGACTGGGTGGCAGGGAGGGAATTCTCTTGCCATCCAGTCAGGGCTGAGATTTCAGGTGACTGTCCCTTGATGAAGTGAGTTCCTTCTCACTAGTGTGTGTTCTTCCCTGGATGTGGCCAGCCCAGCTCCCGGCTGTAGAACCAGCATGGTGTGCAGGGTACGTTCTGCACTCAGCCACCCCCTTGTTTCGCTTTACAGAACTCTTCCGAAGACCTGCCTGGAAAAGATCGTGGAGAACGTGCGGAAATTCAACATCTACGGCCTCCTTGTTGTTGGAGGCTTTGAGGTGGGGTGAGGCTGCCAGCCCCTTCGATGGTCTGTTGGGCAAAGGGGGCTGGTGAATTATTTTGTATGACAGCAGAACCTCAGAGTTACGGCCCCCTGGGAATGGAGGTTGTTCGGAACTCTGAACAGTGTCTTCACCTCCTACCTGTAAGCGGCAGCCCCGCACGTGGGGGTGGGGACAGGCAGCTGGGTCTAGCCCCCTGGCTGCAAGGGTGAGGAGTGAGGCACCCTGGGGCACTGTGGTGTCAGTGACTGCGCAGTGCAGTCTGTGGCCCCTTAAAACTGAGATGCTCCTCCAGAGCCCAGCGTGCCGGCAGCCGCTCGGCCTCCGACTCCAGCAGCTCACACTCCAGTCCAGGCTCTGGCCACAAGAGCAGCAGGTCCTGCCCCAGCGCCTTCCTTGTAGCATCAGTAGCTTCTTTCCTGGGCTCAGACTGAGCTTGCAAGCTTGTCCCCCTCCCGACCAAGGGGAGGGGATGAAACCAGCATCCACAGCTTACAGGAAAGGGGCACAGATGCCAGCGCTGCTCCTGCTCTGCCGGCTCGGGCTGACAGCAGGGGCTCACTGCTGTGCCTGCGAACCTCAGCATCTTCACCTCCTAGCTGTAAATGGCTGCCCATGCGTGGGGTGAGGGTGCGAACAGGCAGCCCAGATGTGCCTACCTTTAAGGTGCAATGCAGGCACAGTACAGTATTTGCCTTTTTTGGGGGTCTCCAGTGCTACCTGATCACGTTCTTCTGGTTCCACATGGTGTCCGGTTGACCGCTCAGTCCATAACTCTGGTGTTTGGGTCTTCAAGGTTCTACTGTACTAGTATTCCAGCTGAGATCAGGGCCCCGCTGCTAGGCACTAGACATGCTGATGGTAGGAGACAGTCTCCACCTCAAAGGCTTACAGTTCTGAACAGACCAGGCAAAGGTGTTCTAGCCTCATGTTGCAGATGGAGAACTGAGGCCTGGATGGATGAAGCACCTTGGCCAAGTCACACGGGCAGTCTGTGGCAGAGCTGGGACTAGAACCCGGATCTCCTGAGTTCCAGCCTAGTGCTCTAGCCACAGGCCCATTTCTGTGATGATGTGTGTATCCCAAATTGGGAAATGTGGGTGCTCAATGTGGCCCTGGACACACTGTGCATGTGCAGGAGCTGCCTGGGTACACCCCAGCCCCACGCTGTGAGGTAGGGACCACAGCTATCCTGCTTGGGGTCAGAAGATCACAAAAGGCTGAACCCGTTCAAGCTGGACGTAGCATGCGCTTAGCAAAATGCACCTGGTGTGAGGTGAGACACGGGCCCTGGGGTCTGCTGGGTGCTATTGTAACCTGGCCTCGAGTCAGGCACCCTCTCTTGGCAGACTCCATCAGCTCCTGCTCTAGGCCACTGCATGCAGGATGCTTCTCTCCCCTTCCGGGGGCCCATGAGCCTCCTTTCTAAACCAGCTGGGGTAAAGCTCTGCCCCTACGCTCTGTGCCTGGAGTCTGGGTGTGAGTCATGGCAGCAGTCACTGCTCCTGTCAGTCATAGGTAAGAATAGCACTGACGTGCTCTGCAGCTGATGGAGCCCCACAACCCCCATGTGAGGCAGGTATGTGTTATTAACTTGTCCCCGTCCTGGCCCCTCCACAGAGATGTATTTGGACCCACGTGCTGGATCTGTCTGCTTCTGGGCAAGCTCCAACCACCTTCTCTGGCTCTGGCCTCTCAGGCCAAGACTCTGATGCCACTTCTAAGGAATAGGCCACTGTGGCCCAGCTGTCCTGAGCCCCCAGGACCAGTGCTGGCTTCCCAAGACAGCCCAGTCACTCAAGGACACCCTCCCTAGAGCTCCACCCCAATGGACACTCGGGTTTAAGTTTAACCCTTCAGGGACACACGACAATTGGAGCAAGTTGCATGGAGACTTTGCAGAAGAATTTCGAAACCAATCGCACTTTACTGATAGACAAAGCACAAGAGATACACAGATGTAGGCAAACAAAGAAAGCCCTGTACGCCACTCCCTCCCTCAGGGTCCTCCCAACTCTGAGCATTCCTTGGATTTTGGTCCGTGCCTTCTGGGGTCCCAGCTCCCCCCCTCTGGGACCCCTCTCCTCTAGCTCAGTCTTCTCTTCCTGAATGTGGAGTTTCCTCTGACTCCTGAAATAAGCTCCCTTTACCTTGTTGCTCTCCAGCCATCAGAAGGTCCCTCTTCGCCCAGCAAGCATATTCCTTTTTAACAGCAACTCATAACACTCCTTGTTTTTGTTCCTTCATTTCTGCTGGGGATTTTCCACTGCTTCAACCCCACCTCCTGCAGCCATCCTGGGGAACTGGTGTCTCCTCTGCTGCAGCCATCTCTTTGTTCTAGGGTGCTTCCCCCTGAATGGAAGGTTAATGACTCTTCGTTGTTCCTGTTATAGCCAGGTCTCGGTGGAATGTGACAGACCCCATTAGCAGATGGCTGATTCAATATACGCTGAGGGATAGTTATATAGAGAGTTCACAAAATCAGTTCTACACTGAGAGATTCCCCAAGCCACTGCAGCCACATTTTAGGAAGGGATGTTGAGTGATCTTCCCAAAGGCCTACAGAGCTGGTGTTAGCACTGGGATTAGTAGTTGTCAGGCTCAGCAGGGAAAGCCAGTGGCTGAGCTTGGCACTAGTATTATTATTTATTATTTATTACTGATATTGTGGATCCCCAGCCATGGCCCATGACCCCGCTGCGCTAGGTGCGGCACACACAGAACAGAGACAGTCCGTATCCCAAAGGCCTTACCCTGCGGAACGCTGAAGCAGGCAGTTGGGGAGCTCCTGTGCCTGCTGTATGCGCATTGCTACTTTGGGGGGTAGATAGGAGATCTGAGTCTCTGCTAACCCCCAGCACCCTTGTGAGCATGTCAATTCACGGAGCATCAAACTGGCCTTGCCCTGGGGGTGGGTTATAGTCTCTGCTGTGTCGTGACATTTCCACTTGTGCTGCCCCCTGCAGGCGTACGAGGGGGTACTGCAGCTGGTCGAGGCACGAGGGCAGTATGAGGAGCTCTGCATCATCATGTGCGTGATCCCGGCCACCATCAGTAACAACGTGCCTGGGACGGACTTCAGCCTGGGCTGCGACACAGCCGTCAATGCTGCCATGGAGGTGAGGCAAGTCGGGGGGCGGGGGGGAGGCATGAGCAGGAGACATGTCACTGCTGGGAGATGCATTCCCATCGCAGGCCCGGATCTGCAAAGGGGCTTGGGCACCGTGACGCTGAGCTTCGCAGTGTCTAGCTTGTAGTTACCTAGATAACCCTGGGACCAGCACTGCAATCTGCAGAGCCTGAGGTTTGCAGCTAGGCTGCTGCTGCTTCCAACGTCATTGGGCCAGAGAGGGAGCAAGCATGACTCTGTGGTCCAGTGCATGGGGCATCCCCGTGCAGGGTGAGTCCCAGCATCCAGGCCCCTTGCTCCAGGGGCTCTTGCCCACCCCCTGACAAATTCCACAGTGCAGCTAGGAGCCATCAGCACAAAAACCTGCAGCCTGTTGAACAGGGAAATGTGGGGAAGGAGGCGGTGCCTTTTGGCTGCCCACCCTCCCCTGCATTTCTAGCATGGGTCACCCACACAGCCCCATCCTCCCCCTCTCCCCTCTGCACACTGCCTGGGGAGCACTCGCTCACCCCCCACATAGAGCACAGAGACCCACCCCTTGCCTCGACCCAGGCTCCTGCTGGGGCCAGCCTCGACAGCCTCCTGCACCCCAAAGCAGCCCCTTCCTCCTCCCATCGCTGTGTGGGGCCTTGTCCTCCCTCCCCGCGCTGGCTAGACGCTCTGCTCATCACCCTGCTAAGCCAGCCAGAAAGGTTCCAACACAGACAGGCCCAGGCCTGTGTCACCAGGTTACGCGCAGGGAGGGGACCCAGGGGCACTTCCCCTTCCTCTGCCCGCTCAGCCTGGGCCCCGCCATGCTCCACGGGCTGCCAGACAGCGGGGTCCTCCCCAGCACAGGGCTTGGACCCCAGAGCTGCTCTGATTCCGAGCAGACACCTGCCGGTCAGTGGCAGAGTGCTGCCTGGAAGCAGGGGTCAAGGGCCCTGTCCTGCTGGAGCATGCATCCAAGTTGGGTCTAGTGTTTCAGGGGCGCTGTAAGGGTTGTGAAGGGCCAAGCTATCCTCGGCTGCCAGGCTGGAGGAGGAGAGCCTGTCTGCTCAGGATGACAGCAGACATGGCTCTGACCCACGGCTGGTTTTCCTTGCCAGCTGTCCATGACCAGGGGTGGGGATCCCATACTTGCTCCAATTCTGACGTCTGTGCTAACGAGCCCTCTCTTCTCTCCCGGGCACAGAGCTGTGACCGCATTAAGCAGTCAGCCTCTGGCACC